>NW_008654137.1:50324-95620 GCF_000695815.1 Acanthisitta chloris | reverse complement strand
GAGCGGCACAGGGAGCCGGTGTGCTGGGCGCTCTCCGCCCCGGGGCTGCTGCCTCCAAGCCCCATCTGCCGGGCCACACCGCCTGGTGAGTGCGATCCACACCCTGGTCCGTCTGGCTTTCGTATCTGTCAAAGGCTTTATAGACCTTCCTTGTCTGTGTTTTCCCTCGCAAGAATAGAAATGTCCTGTTGCCAACTTAAAAATGTGTAAATAGATATATATATATATGGGTATATACCTGGAAAGCATACACTAGAATATAAGGACGTATACTGGAAAGTCCCCTTTTCTCACTGCCCTAGGTGACACTGTAGTCAAATTCACATTGCTGTCACTCTGAAAATACACTGGTAATTCGCTGGACCTCTTCAAAGGACCACTTTAAAGACTTGTTTGTTCTTAAGAGTCGTGTTAAGGGTTTTTTCATACAAATAGTGTACGTAGATTTCTGTGATTACTGTGTTTTCTGTGATTCTGTGATCCCTGTGTTCTTGTGAATGTTTTGCTTTTAAATGGGATAGGTCATTATAGATGTGTTTGACGGACACAAATTATTGTATGCAAATTATTTGATGACTTGCCAGTCAACTTTGTCTTTCTCAGAACTCAACTGGAGATCATATAGATATATATGGCATATTGGAAAGTCATTTTCCTTTTGTATGTCTATAGCCAGGTTTTGAAGTCAATACATCTTAGATTACTATGGATTTTAAAACACTTGATGGATTCCTAGCTGCCTTAAAGCTACCTGAGATCAGTTTTTTACTTATAAAAAAAAATTACCTTGAAGTTTATAAGTAACAATGGAAAATTATTTCAAGTACGGCTGTGTTATGCTACCAACTTTTTCAATTTCATAGCAGAATTATTTGTCTGTTTGACTGATACATATTTTTTTTCCAAGTGGATTTATGCTTCCAGGCAATAACTAATGTTTTCTGCATCTATAGGTAAGTTGAGGTGCGATCCTACTGAACAATACATTCTGAAATGGAGAAGTTATCTTGAATCTCCATAACATCTGAGATTCAAACATTCCTTCGTGTAAAGCTGATGGTATGCAGAAAGAGAAGAGCACAATCAAAACCTATAATGAATACAATGAGAATTTTAAAACGTTTTTGGCAAACAAAACCTTTCAGCTCTATATGTTTTTAACCTACTCCTGTGTTGCTAAGATGAGGGAGTTCAAGTTTCTTCAAATTATGTTGGCTTTCCAGTGATGTCCAGCCAAAGGAGGTGGGGAAAATTAGAAAGACAGTATGAGTCTCCTACTGTCTCAGAAATTACATATGGATTGTGGTAGCAATCTTATGTGGAATAACAGCCATAGATGCTGAAAAGGTCTCCTTTCTTTTTCTTGCACCTCTCTCAAACTTTGTTAGCTTTCCAGCCCCTAGAGCTACTTTGAATAAAATGGTTGTAATTTGTACAGATAATGAAAGTCTCCAGGCATCCACACCATCTCTTTTCCAGTGGAATTAGCAACATGCAGAGGGAAGCAGAGCAAATTCTGTCTTTAGTAAGTTATGCTTCACCTTTCTGACATGTTTTATGCTGGTTTATGAACCAAATTTGTGTATCAGTGACTGTTCCTGTCACTCTGCTGATCTTTGCTGCATAGCTCATCACACAAGTCTCTTGGGGAAAAGGAAAAAAAAAGAAAAAGATCCATTCCACTTACATTGCAACTAAACTGCATTTTGGAATTATCTGCAGAAACTTTCCAGGCTTGCATTTGTCTTGCTTGCAGCCACTTGCTGCTTTCTTTCCTGCAGAAGGAAAACACATAGCCTTGTGATACTGCATCGAGGGAGCTTTTCTTGCGTTGTCAATTCACACCAGTTAAGAAACTGCCTATTAATCTCTCTCCTTCTCCCTGTCCCTTTCATAGCTCAAGTAGGTTTATTTTTTTTTCCAGAAAATGGTGATTTCGCCCTCAGTTAAAAAGAAGTGCTTCACAGACAGGGCCTCTGCATAATTTGCAGTTGTTTGCCTGGACCTTCTAAATGATGGAAACAGGACTCTGCTGGGACCAGGTTTATGGCCTTTATAATACATTCACTCTGTCGAGATCATAGTTTCACAGAATCATAGAATATTCGGATCCACAAGGATATTGAAGTCAACTCTTAGCTCTGCACAGGACAGCCCCAAGAATCACACCATATGCCTTAGACCATTATCCAAATGCGTGTTGAACTCTGAGAGGCTTGGTGCAGTGAACAGTTCCCTGGGGAGCTGTTCCAGTGCCCAACCACCCTCTGAGTGAAGAATCTTTTTCTAATATCTAACCTAAACTACAGGCCATTCCCTTGGGTCCTGTCACTGGTTGACAGAGAGAAGAGATCAGTGCCCGCCCCTCTACTTCCTCTTGTGAGGAAAAGTTGTATACAGCAGTGATTCATCCACAATGTATGAATATAAGACACAGCAGCATTGTGAAGTAACTGGGCAACCTAGAATTTTATCAAATATGGTATTTGTATTATAACTCCAAATCCTAGCAATACATGTTTCAAGGTTCTGGTACCCAGAATAACATCAAATACATTAAAAGTTTATAATTATTATTAGTAACTTGTACATCCATGAAACAAGTCTTTGAAGGCAGACTGTGTTTTCTCTGGCATCATTAATTTGCCATATTTAAAAGTTTTATATCCTAATCTGAAGAAAAAAATAGAGAATAGTTTAGCTGAACATAAAGCTTCCAAAATGTTGCTATCCTCAAATCAGGACTAAGTACTTTTCTAAGGTAACTTCTAGTGGAAGTCAAATTTTTAACAGGTCAAAGAAGAAAATTGGTAAACTGGAGCAGCTTTGCTCCATAAGGTAGCTAAATAATTGAATAAATCAATCGTATTTAGTCTATGAATTTTTGAATAAATGTGATCATCAAATGCTGATGCATTTCTTCCTTTAGCTTTTTTAACACTTTAAAGATCAGATTTGGTCAGATTTTAAAAGATGGTTGCTATTCAGTATCACTAACCAATTTTCAAGCAAGCCTAGAAGGGAAAAAAAGTAAATTAAGTTGGAATAGTTGCCCTTTGGGGTGACTTAAGAGCTCCTCTATTTTGCCATTCACCAAAGTGGTAGTGCTGTATACTTTGCTTTCATGAAGTGCTGTTTGAAGTCTGAATTACAACTGTTTGCTCAGTTCATTTCTCAGCAATGACTATTTTCTTTTTAGTTTTCCCCCTCATATCTAAAATTCTTCTGCCATTTGCCCACAAGTCTAGTCTTTGAAGCTGCCCTGGTACACAATTAAAAGTAGGAGGAGAGCAATGGCTTGCACTTGGATAACTAATTTAATAACTTTGCTAGACCTCTATCAATTTGATATCTTATTGGCTTCCAAAACTGATTCAAGCTACTTAGCTTCACCTGCCAATTTTCTTGGCACTATAATGTCATTATATTTTTAATGTTTTTTTCACTTTGTAGTTATGAAAAAGAATTCATTACTGATGCTAAAAACTAAGAAAATGTACAATGTACTAGAGGAGGCAAGGGGTTAGCAAAATTTTAAACTTCCTTTACCTCTTTTAGCAGTATCTGAGGTATCATCCCCCCATAAATTTAATTCAAGTCAAAAACAAAAAGAGGAGCAGGAGAGAGGAGAGAAGAAAAAAAAGTACTGTCATTTGGTATTCATCTAAAAATGTATGTCCAGCCTGCTCAGTATGATGCCAATTAGAAATTCCCAAACTACCTGTAAGTTAGTGGTCTGTATAGCTGGGGCCAGCAATACCCAGTATCATGGCAATGTTCCCACCTCAGTCTGCCCAGCTCTGAAGCCAACTAATTCAGTGCTAACTCAGGTATTTCTGCAGAGTGCTGCATTGCACAGCACAAAATGCCGTCGTGGTTGTACGTGCAATGCAGTAGGACTGACAGTTACATCAAGTTCTGCCAAGGAGGTCCAAAGTAATTTAATTTCATTCTATTATAATCCATTTAGATGTAACATGTAGCAGAAGTAGCTTTAAAAAAAATGAACAAAATGGTTTAGAGAAACAGGGTTTCTTAAAGGCCACAGGACTTTTTTTACATGTCAGCACAAAAATTTTAAGTTCACAAATATTTTTAAGCATTCTTAAACTGTGATATCTTGCATCTACTAAAATAACACAGGTTTTTTCTCCCCTTAAAATCTCATTAAATCTAGTTCTTCAGCAAAATCTTCATGGCTACAAGCCCAACTTATTAATATTTCTTGGGTTTGGATCGGACTAATCAGTAAAATGGAACTCTGTGCATTAATTAAGTCTGGTTCTCAAACCAGATGCAAAATACTAAGTGAGCAGCAGTTCTGTCCCAAACCAAAATAGTAAGTCATGTTTCAAACTGCCAAGATGAGCCATTTTGATGACTTTAAAGCTTTATTATGAAAACACATTCAAGGCAAGGAGGTAATTGAAAACAACTGTGGTTAGAAAGTTCATCTTTCTAGGTAAAGTAGTGGTTCACTAGAATTCACAACTGAGTCAGATTTCTAACCCTTTCTTTCTCTGTCCTCTCAGGGGGAGGAACAAGTGTGTAGCAAGCATCTCTTAAAACATATGCCCAGCTTCAAACTCCAGGTGGCCTCTACTGGAGGAGATTGTTCTGTCTTTGGAGAACAAGCATCTGTATATTTTTACTTGATTTTTCTGAATGAGAACTTCAGTTCTAGTTATTGGTGTTCATCAAATATAATCTAATAAATTTGTGAGAGTTCAAGTATTAAGATTAATATTAATCTCTCACAGTGTTACTTTTCCCTGTGTACCAGAGATGGTGACAAGACCTCATTTGGTTGCTAGGGTGTCTATGTATTACAGATACTAGCAGTACTTGCATAAGCCTTGCCACTATACTACACATGAAAGATGCACTGTACCTACCAACAGAAGGAAGGGATTGACTAGGCTGTTGGAAGCAAAAGGAGTGTCACATATTATTTGGGGGGATGTAGTGATGTTTCCTTGGAAGCACATTTTGGCAATGCATCTCTCAGTTTTCCTCAGCTCTACCAATGCTTATTCCATTCCTCTACTCCTTACCCTGTTATCGTAATTTGAGAATTCTATGAGTGTTACTGCAAGTATTCTTCAGTGTTATCCTGCCTTAACCCTCTTCCTTCAGCACTAGGTTTCCCAAACTCTGCTGGTACTGAGGCCTCCAGCTCAATCTTGCTTCTCCTGATCTGCATGAATCACATTCTGTAAGCCCTGTAATGCCATGAAAGTAACTCTGCAGTGCTGCTTAGTCCTGGTCTCCTCCTGAACAGCAAGGATATGGCCACATGCAGAGCTTTCTCTGTTCTCTGCCACACTGTTGTGTTACAACTCAATTCACAAATAAGATGATTTTCCTTTCCAGGTTCTGCTGCCTTCTGATGCTTAGACATGGGATCTACATGTCAGCCAAAGAGGTGAGAGTACTTGGGCAGCTGTGTCTCTCTCTTCTCTGGGAAGGACTTCGTGCTTCTTAAGCAGAACAAGGAATCCTGCTTGTCACTCCATCTTTCCTTTTGTCAACATCTCTACATTTTTACAACCTAAGCTAAAATCAGTGTTTGAGTAGCAGAAAAAAACCCAAAACAAAACACCTTTGTTTACAACCTTGTTCTGTTTTCTAATGGATTCTGATCAAATCATACAGTCTGTTAGCAAGAGCTCCCACCAAGCTTGAAGTTTTTTGTTATTAAGTTTGTGGTGCCTCTGCTTCTGTCTCTTCCAAAGCAGCAGATGAAAGAGGCAATGATGATGCTGGCAATGTTGCTCAAAGTCTAATTCTTATAAGCAGCTGTTTGAGTCTGTTTCTCCTAGCCAGAATAGGTCAGTTCACATCTCTTAGACAGCCTACCTGATGGGTTTGCCAGTTACACAGAGGGAGTGAAAGAGGACATCTTCTGTGTTGTGTAAAAGCAGACCAAACTATGCTTCACATCAGGCTGGATACATTCACAGTGCAAGACATGAGTACGTGTGCAGAGATGATTTCTTGCACCTCTGCTGACTGAGCTGTGTGACTGTAAGTTAATGGACTCATGACCAACTGAAGCAGAAATGTAAGAGCAAAATGAAAGGCACATCAGAAGTTCACAGGAGCAATATTGTGCTGTGTGGCTCCAAAGGCTGTTGTACTTGGATGTCAGCAGCTGGTGATTCAAGTTTTTCTCGCTGTGCTTCTGATTCACTCTTGCCAGCCATTAAAACCACAAGCAGTAATATGGTTCCTAAGAGAAAATTGTTATCCCTCTTGAAGAGCCACACCAAAATCCCATCAAGAAGCCTGACACAAGGTTAGCTTACACTAGGACTTGTAGTCAGTGCTTCCCAATCTTGTGTGAACATCCAGGCTGGCAAGGCCTATCTGCTTGGAACAGAAACTGAAGTAAGAAATCCCTGAATTTCTGACCTGCATTTCCTTGCTGGCCTTGAAAAGGCTCATAGCTTGGAATTTTTACATTGCCTCCCAGCTTATTACAACCTCATGTGCAGATATCAGGTCTGATCAACTTCTGTCACTCAAGTCCAGATTTCCAAGAAAGTGCTCCATTTAGGCCTTGGAGAGGACAACCTGATGTATAACTTCTCTAACTGAGATTTGATGAGAGAGAGGCTGAAGTCTCAGACCCTATAGGTGTCTGTAGCATATCAGCAGCCTAAAGCCTCAGGGCTCAGAAGGATAACTAAGAACTTCACACCTAGTGGCTTAGATCTTTAACTCCCCTTTATGAGAAGGAATCATCCTAATTCTTAGGCTTCAGTGCTGAAGAGTAACGGTTAGGTGCTGCTGCCCTTGCTACTTTTGTCTTCATTCCCACACATGAACACATTTCCTGTACAAAACAGTCCTTCACAGCTCTGGATTTGTTTTAACCAGAAGTCCTGCAAATCAGAGGTCCCTGAAAGCTGCCCCTTGCTGGAAGCAGAGGAGGTGGTGAGTGGTAGTATTCCTGTAAAACTCCAGATTTCTGTCCTACTGTCTTTCTGGTTCAGCTGCTGGCAACTGGTTCCCTGGGCAGCTGCATCTCAGCCTTTCTGCTTGAGCAGCCAGTGTCTTAGACTTGTGTATATTTGGGCTTTTTATGTATTGATACAGTTTAAAAGTAAATGAAGATGGGTTGTTTGTGTATATACAGATTGAGAAAGAAGAAGAGGATGAGGTGGATAAAAACTAGAGTCCTGCTGCTAGCTAGCTGCAAATAAAGCAAAACCTGCAAAAGCATAGACTTGTTAAATCAAGCATATGCAACGTTTAATATTCCAGTTAAGGAAAATGCTCAGTATTTGCACAGCAAGATAGTCACCTTTCATTCATATCCTACACTGCTATACCTATGGTGTTCCCTGCCTTGTTTACTGGCCTTTTAGCATTTTGTTTGAAAGACTAGACTGTGTAGCTCATTAACATCTGGTTCTCTGACTGGAATCAAATGCACTGTGATGTGGAAGCTCTGGGAGAAACTAAACTGTCATATTGATGTTTTATTCTAACATGTATCACTAACCAATGACATCCATGGATTTGCTCTCTTGAACAAGTGGTGGTGTTTTCCAGATGCAAGGCTACTTAGACCTCTGGGCATTGCTTCTCTAACAAGCAGTAGCTTCATCATAGATCTGCCTTCAGTAAAGAGAATTACCATGATCTCCTAACTTTCAGTGGTAACAGAATGACGGTGACTCTTTGCTGTTTCATGACTCCAGTTCCTGGAGAGCTGGGGTTAATTCAGTTGCAGATGTCAATGTTGCTAATTCAGCTCTGTTTTTGCAGGAAAGAGAATTCATTTTCTTCTAGACACATACTGGTATCTCTTTTCATGAGCTATGCTATCTGTGATCCTCACTACCTTGCAGAAGCAGAAATGCCAGTTATAACTACTGTTCTTGCATTCCCAATGAGGTCTAATCAATGTTAGGCATGCCAGGAACTCTGAAGACTTGGCTCTCACTCTTCTGTCCAAAAATGAGCTTTGGCAACTGACACTATCTGAACATGCTATTGCTCTTTAATTGTTCTGGTTTCCTCCTTTCTTTTCATCCCCTTATCCCTACAACTTCTTGAAGTGAACCACTTGGGGAGGGATTAACTTAATCCACACAAAAAATACCCTGCATCAGCTAGTTTAATGGATCACATGCATGAAATACAAACTCATCCTCTCTAGAAAGTCTAATCAGTAGATTTTACTTCCTCTTTATGGAGAAGACTGAATAACCTCATGAGACTATGTTGTTGAATTAAAACCTGTTGAATTGAAGCTTTGAAACTTTTTGTCAAAGGTGGAAGATTTTGTTCAAGGAAAGAGAACTGATGGTACCTGCATCACAAAAAGAAGTCTATAAATTAAAGAAATAAAATACCTATATGAAAAGTTTGGTTAGTAAAAGCCTGAAAAAAATGGTGCATATTTTATAGAACAGGAGATGATTCTGTTCCTTGAGAACATTTGACAAAGGTTATTTTCATTGCAAGAGGATATACTACCCAGGATACTACTTTAAAAACAAACATCCAAGGGATTTTGTTTTAGCTAAACCTAACTAAAAACAAATACTGGCACACCAAGAATGCTGATCACACTCACTACAATAAAAGCTCTGTGTAATAAACTAATGCAATACATATTCTGACTTTAAATATGTGGAATACCTTAAGGATATATGGTCATTAAAATGATTCTTGTCAGACACTATATTGCACAACCTGGCCCATGGCTTCATGAGTTTCCATACTTGGAATGCCTTCAGCTTTCCAGAGTTGAATGTCAAATGACAGGCAGTGTCTACAAGGGGATGGCATAGAAATTGCTTCATGTCCTCTTGGAGGAAACTTGCTGCAGAAAACTGGTTTGAATGTTTGTTGTATTTTCAGAAGTCACCCAGCAATTCTTCTGTATGTAGTGAAAAGTCTTACTCTCAGTTTTGTAAACAGGCTGTAGAACAACTCAGATATTAGGGAATTAATGTAGTAACTGCAGAGTTAGTATTGCTAGCAAGGCTCCTGCTACATGGCTAGTCCACACAGGACATAATTAAGGATTAGTCTTAATCTTTTTGGATCGTGTTTTCAAATTAAAGCCACTGGAATTAGTCTCTGAATGTGTCTGGATTCTCTTCTTTACCAAAATCCTCCTAACAAGCACTTTAGTGAGGTAACTTAACCAACAACAAACAGTAACTGCTTTCCATAGCTCAATGAAATAAAATCAAATAAGCAATTGTAGTAAAATAAACCAGAAAAATACAGAACAAAAACATAAACTCAGTCTTAGGTGTCTATTATCTTCATTCAGGTTCACACTTTGCAAGCATTAGACTAGTAGAACTGCTTATAAGAACTGAAATTATACCTAAAAGCAGCAACAGAAAACCTTTCAATTCAACTTTCAAAGATCACACTATGGACAAAAATCTGTGTTTTGGAAATTTTTTTTTTTAACATTTAGTTCCAGGGCGATCCAAATGAGTCAAGAATCAGAAAATATATGTTATTTAAAGATATATATATGTAATAATACTGTAATATATGCTGGTTTAGAATATATTCTATATGAGTATACATATTAGAGTATAATATTCCCCACTGTCCAAGCAGAGTGATGATAACTATAAAATAAGTACTGTAAGCATTAGTTTATCTGTCTCAAAACAATGTAAAAGCCTATTAATTCCTATGCTCTATATAAACTGCTTCAGTCATAAAATTGAAAAAAACATTAATCATTTCAGTTGGAGCATGTATCCATCTTTCTGCTGGAATTTAAAGAGTTCTAGAGGCATATCTGACACAAACAATAATGCTAGATTGCCATATCATCCTAGCTTAACTTTAGCCAAATGATCAATGGTAGGTAGTTGTGACTTTTGAAGGCCTTTGGATTGTTTGGTTGGGTTGAGTTGACTTTTGTGTGTGGGGGGAATAAAACTAATCAAATTTTTAGAAGATTAACTGTACCTGTGAAGTCAGGGGATGGTGGCAGGAAAGTGCCTTTTTACTTGTAAATGTGTAAATACTACTTTCTTATTCATATCTATTATTTTCCCCAAAATATGAATATCAGGTGGTTTTCTTCTCCTTTTTCTTCTTCCTAGATTTTTCGATTGAGACCAGTCTTCTGTCTTGCACTGAAGTTGAGCAATCCAACTCCCAACAGAGCCATCTGGTTTTATCCAGAGATTTCCTGATTTTTTTCTTTCTTTCATATAGCTTGTTTAAATAGTTATTCCTCTTCAAGTTCAGAGTAAATTTCCTGCTCACTGAGATAACTCCACTTCGGTACACCATGATCTCTCAGTAGTTGAATCTTTTTCTTTGGATACTGCTTTATCTCCCTTTTACCTCCCCCCCCACTTTTTTTGCCCCAACTCCTGTTCCACTGACATTTGTTGCATAAAATTCTCTATACATGGCCCTCTTTCCTCTTTGTAGAGAGAGAGCAGGGAGCAAAATGGATTAAATCATTAAATGCAAGGCATCTTAGTGTCTGTGACTTTTCCAGCTGCCTAACATGCAAAACCTGAGAGTGTTTCTTACTAAGATGGACTAAGGAATTACAGCCAAGTAGCTGCATGAGAACTGTGATAGAGGTAGTGGTCTTAACAGACTTGGCTATGGGTATGTTGTGGTGCTGAATTAACTCAGGAAAGAATTGTTCTTATCTAGTTGTTAAACACATCAGAAAACGTATGGGTTAAATTACATATGCAGTAAGGTACTTTGTTTCTAGAATTTTCCTAAACATGTTAAGGAAAATAAAATAACTATAAGGTATCTTTGAGAACTGTTTACATATAGTGCTGCAGGAATATCTAAGTGGAAATAAACATTGCATTTTGGTTTTCTTGTATTTCCTTAGGTGTTCATCCCAAATTCTCCATCAACATCAAAATTGTTTCCATCTGGAAAGCAAAGGAATGAGCAGTTCTGCTGTCTGTTATAGGAGCTATATATCAAAAGTTTTGAGTACCTGAACACCCTAAGGCTAGCTTTTCAGATCCAGATGTTATAAACAAAAGCTGAAAAATCTCAAAGTATCCTGTTCTGATCTCTCATGTGTGTTGCAGACCTTGCCGTATTTGCCTTAAGGCCCATCAGAGACTTGCTGATGGTTTGAATGACCCAAGACTTTGGAATCCTCTTTCTGCAAATAATACAACAGAACAATCAACAGAACTGTTCTGTCTCTACTCTTGTGAGACCCCACCTGGAATACTGCATGCAGTTCTGGTGCCCTCAACATAGGAAGGACATGGAACTGTTGTACCAAGTCCAGAGGAGGGCCACAAAGTTGATTAGAGGACTGGAGCATCTCCCCTGTGAAGACAGGATGAGGAAGTTGTTCAGCCTGGAGTAGGGAAGACTGTGTGGAGACCTGATAGTAGCCCATCAGTATCTGAAGGGGACCTACAGGGGAACCAGAGAGGGACTCTTTGTTAGGAACTGAAATGATAGGACAAGGGGCAACAGGATCAAATTGAAGAAGGGGAAATTTATGCTAGATATTAGGAAAAAGCTTTATACTGTGAAGGTGGTAAGATGCTGGAACAGGTTGCCCAGGGAAGTGGTGGCGGCCCCGACCCTGGCAGTGTTCAAGGTGAGGCTGGATGAGGCCTGGTCTATTGGGAAGTGTCCCTGCCCATGGCAGGGGGTTTAGGACTAGATGATCTGTGAGATCCATTCCAACCCAAAAAAATCTATGATTCCAATGATTCTATGAAGACAGTTTCCCAGGCTGCCATGACCTCATGAAGCTCTATCTGGGATTGTTCTGAGCCACACTCTCTGTCCAAAATTGCTAGTAATGTAGAGGGGAAGTCAGGACTTCATTTAGCAGGTCAAAATAGGTGATTCTTCCCCTCTACTCTGCTCTCATGAGAGCCTACCTGGAATACTGCATGCAGTTCTGGTGTCCTCAACATAAGAAGGACATGGAACTGTTGGAGCAAGTCCAGAGGAGGGCCATAAAGTTGATAAGAGGACTGAAGCACCTCCGCTGAGGAAGTTGGAGCTGTTCAGCCTGGAGAAGAGAAGACTGCGTGGAGACCTCACAGCAACTTTTCAATATCTGAAGGGCCTACAAGGGAGCCCGAGAGCGACTCTTTGTTAAGAACTGCAATGATAGGACAAGGGGTAATGGGTTTAAACTGAAGGAAGGAAAGTCTAGGTTAGATGTGAGAAAACAGTTTTTTACGGTAAGTGTGGTGAGACATTGGAACAGGTTGCCAAGGGATGTGGTGGCTGCCCCAACCCTGGAGGTGTTCAAGGCCAGGCTGGATGAGTCCTTGAGCAACCTGATCTAGTGTGGAGGTGTCCCTGCCCATGGTAGGGAGGGTTGGGACTAGATGATCTGTAAGGTCCATTCCAACCCTTAAATTCTATGATTCTATGATTCATTATGTGGTCTGCTTTAATTTTGGGTGAATATCTGAGAGATATGAAGTCCTAGAAGTCATGTTCCACAAATATCTTTGCTGGTGCTGCACCAATATGAATGCACATTGCCAGTTTGGGTAGCCGAAATGTCCAAGGCACAGGGAAATGGAAGGAAGCCTTCTGGAAAGCAATGGATTCTTCTGTAGTGAATGTGAATAAAGTCATGGAATAAATTTTATATCTATATAGATATAGATATAAACCAAACCAAAACAAAAAGCCAAAAACAAAAAGCCAAAACAAAACCTTGATGATGATGATGATAATAATAATCATATGCATAAATAAATAAATAGATACATACATACATACATACATAAATAGTTCTATAAAGCATTACTGATGAAAATTGGGCAAAAATTGTTGCCGCACTAGTATTTCCTAGAGGATCCCTACACTGCCATCCTCTGGGGGCATGAAGGGAAGAGAACTAAACCAGTGAGACATGAGCAATGTGGAGCTTAAGCTTACTCTATTTTGAAAGGCTCAAAAAGCTCCTCATTGGCTTCTCAAATCCATTTGCAGACATCATGAAACAAGAGGACTGCTGAACTCCCTTTTCCATCTTCTTGACTTCTGAATAAACTATACACTTACATTTCTGATGATTCAGTACTTCTTTGTTTAAAACTTTTGATCTGACCACGTACAACACAGAAGCATAACCAAGAGGGTCTGCTTTCATCTTCAGGCCCTTAGTCGTAAAATGTTTTCATAGCTCAAATAAAAACTGGCCAAAGTTACTTTGTAAAAGTTCTTAATTTTTGGTTAAAAATCTATTTGACTTACACATTTGAAAGGTTTCCCTTCTGCTTTATGAAAAAGAAAATTGATTTTATAGAAACAAATCTTTGTTAGAAACATCAGTCTGTAGAAACATATTGTTTGAAATCCCTCAGAAAGTAAATTCAGAGGAAACTATTATGTAGAAAATCTCTGTTGGTAAAATGAACTTTTACCTAGTGATTCTAATCATAATTAATTTGGAAGATGATTGTTAATTTATCATTTAAAAAACAGCAAATATTTAGTTTTCTTTCATATTGCTTCTTTCTGTGGTATTGACTGAAGTTGCCCTTTCACATTGCTGCTTTCCTGTTAGTACTTTCCATGTTATGACAAACTAGGTATTCCACATTAGAGCATTCTAGAGTCAAGGCTTCAGAGAATCCTAACAGCACAAGGTGAAGTTTGACAAACTTTATTTAGAGGAAAAAAAAAAAAGAAAAAACAAATCTATTGTGATAGTGTGTCAAAATAAACCTTTGCAGTTTAGCACACTTTCTTCAAGTGATACACTTCTCATCTGGTTATGAGATCATAAGTGGTCCATATTCTACCATTTATATTTCATCAGGTTTTCACATTTCAGATCTACTTGCTCATCCATGAAAATCAATATAACTTCTGTATCCATTTATTAAGTTGTGATGGAAAGGACATGAATCATCACTGGATAACTTTGTTCGATATGGTACAAAATTAACCTAATAGCCTCTGAAAATCTTGTCACATTTAGCTATATCTCAGTGCTGTGGCAACCACTTCTCCTTTAACAGCGATTTGTATGCCTTACCCCTTCCAATGCTGTTAACGTGTTTCAGTCACTAATAACTATAGAGTTCTTCAGGTGTGCAGTATTCAAGTGTATCACTACAGATGCAAGCTGCAAAACAAAAGTGGCAAAGGAATATAAATGTTGGTTTACTTCAAGACTTTGTCTGTATTTTGATGAAGAAGAATATCCTTCTCCAAGTGTAACCCTGATGTTATAGAATCATCATAGAATCACACAATGGTCTGGCTTGGAAGGGACCTTAAAGACCATCCATTTCCAACATCCCTGCCATGGGCAGGGACTCTCTCCACTAGATCAGGTTGCTCAAGGCCTCATCCAGCCTGGTCTTGAACACTGCCAGGGTTGGACCATCCACAACTTCTCTGAGCAACCTGTACCAGTGCCTCACCACACTCACAGGAAAGAATTTCGGCCTGATATCTAAACTAAACCTAATCTTTTTCAGTTTGAAGCTATTCCCCCCTGTTCTGTCACTCCCTGCTCTTGTAAATAGTCTCACTCCATCTTTCTTGTCAGCCCCTTCAGGTACTGGAAGGCTGCAATTAGGTCACCTCAAACCTTCTCTTTTCCAGGCAGAAGAATCCCAATTCTGTCAGCCTTTCCTCATAGAAGAGGTTGTCCATTCCTCTAATCAGCTTGGTGGTCCTCTGGACTCTCTCCAACAGGTCCATGTCCTTCCTGTGCTGGGGTCCCCCAAGCTGGATGCAGCATCTCCAAATGTTTGTTTAGTGAAAAAAAATAAAATTAAATACCAAGGACAATGATAAGGTCTGTATAAGGATAAGTATGATTGTATGTCTGTATAAGAAATAGCAAAGTAAGCAGTTGTAGTTTCATCAGATCTAGAAAAGAGTTTCTTAAGCTTCTAGCTTAAGCCCTAGATACATTTACCTCTGTAACTGTCTGAAATAGTTCTCTTAAATCCTAAAGTCCATCTGTTTAAGGATCATCCTAACAAGTCATTCATAGCAATGCCTTGGATGCCACATTCAAATATTTTGTACTAGTTATGTACCTCAGATGCCCTTTTGATTCACTGATGAACTTGAGAAGCTCAGTGAGACTGATGTAATAGAAAGGACTTGAGCCATGACTGGTTGACCTTTAGAGCTTAGAGAGATTTTAGTGAGAGAAAACCCTTCACCATTGATCTAGGCAATAAATTCAGCCATTATAAAGAAATTTTGGGTGTGCTAGTAAATACTTTATGAAAACTGTTTGCACATTAACAAGATCTGAGGTTTTCCTTTTCTTTAGACCAGATAAAATGCAGTATTAAAAGTAAGCTGGACAAGATGAACAGGAAAGCCCAGTTATGCAATCTGTAATTGCAACTGTCCAGTTACTTCACTTGTGGATGCTGAGAAATGTTTACTAAACAGCAAACAATCTGCTAAAGAGATCTCCAGATAGATGCACTTTCACATACCTTTTTTATTAACTTCCAATTGTTGAGGCAAGGGAATTGGATCAAAACTGTCTCAAGTTTTGTGCAAAGGACTACATTGAAGACCAGACTATGTTGGGACCACACACTATAAATGCTGTTTCACTCATTTCACTGGACCCAGAGCCATTCTTTAGCTATTTAACCTCCTCTGCACTCATTACAACACTGATATTTGCAGCCAGGGCAGGTGAAATCTGATCTAATGGGGGAGATGACCCTCATACAGGACCACACGTTGCACCACTTGGCATTTCTGGAGACCTCCTCACCTGCAAGCTGTCCTGCCCTTTTGCAATATATCCATTCCCATAGCTGTTGGCAATTATACCATGTGGATGGACATCCTTGAAAATTATATCATAATGAGTATTCTGCTTTTTAAAACATACTTCCTGAATAGTATTATTTGAACATTAATTAATTCTGGTAGGCTCAGAACAGGAATATGAAACTACTGTCTAGTCTATCTAATCAATTTATTGCATCAAAACACCAAATAAAGAAACAGAAATAGGGAAAAAATATTCTGTCCACAAACTAGGTTTTCTTGTGCTGTGAATAAATATATCAATTCCCTAAGGAGGAAGAGAATTATACTGCAAGTCTGCTGCAGCATTCATGGTACCAGAGCTAATATAATAATCATTACTCACGTCATCCTTGTGAAATAGGGGAAGAGAACAAAGGTGAACTAAATGGTCATAAAAAGTACTTGATTTAGGGAAGGTTCTTTTCTGAAACACAGACTTCTCTGTAGAATGTGGATTTAAATTTGACAATTTGAAATAGACTTGATCAGAAAGTAGAATTTTCCCTCTGGAGGAATAGTCTAATTTTTCTACCTTCAAGTCCTAAAATTAAATGTAAATGAAAAGACTCAAGAACAAGAATTACAATAACAGCATTGTAAATGTATAAATAAGAATGATTGTTTTCATTTTAGATTTGATCAGTAATACCTTACTTCTAGATCATGATGAAAGTGAGGTACTTAACCTGAAATTGAACACTGCAGTGGAGTCACTTACCATGAAAATCAAAACGAGTGAACTTTTTCCTCCCACGAGTGAATGACCATTCTGAGCTTCTACTTTCAGGGCCAATGTTATCACGAAGACTAAACACAAAGGCAGGAAAATGGGAAGGGACAGATCCTATAAGAAATTAAAATTACCCTGGGATTGATAGATAGTTTATGTAGCCACTTTCTGAAAGACTTTTAGCCTTGGGTTTGTTTCTAAGGCAATGCAGTCTGGAAATCTGGGGTCAAAATGAGGCTTAGGAATGTAATGTCTTTGGTCGGTCTCTCTGCTTCTCATAAATCTGTGCTCCAGCTCTTAAGAAGCATCCTGGTCTGCATGGCAGAATGCCCTATTGCTGATGCTGGGTCAGGCTATCCTTCATGTTTCCCTTCTAAGTGTGCCCTGGAGCCTCAGCATGGTGCTGAGGTCCTGTAGGTCTGTTGCATATCTTTGTTGCGCTCAGCAGAGATTTAAATTTTCTTCTATTTATTGTTTTAAATTTGCGCAGAGATAATGTCCGAAGTGTATATTTAATTTCAACCCACCATAATTACTAAAAGCCTGACTCTAATTAGTTCCTACTTCATTTATCCTGTTCTGTTACAGTTTCTTTCTGTACCCTTCACCATCCTCACTTCCTTATAAATGCATAACTTGTTTGAAGTTAACTCACCCAGTGTCAGCTCACAAAGTTGAGTGTATTTAAGGTCAGAACCCAGGAACAGTTTTCAAGATGGGTGTTAACTATTTTGGCAAACATCTGTGTGCCTATTTCAAAGTTTGAACATGTTATACCTACTAAGGAAGGTTGCTTCTCTAAGTCAGCTGGGTTGCTGTTGATCTGGTATCTGGTGGGATTGGATAGAAGTTTTGAGGCAAGGCATGCAATTGTGTCTAAGTTGTATTCTGTTCTGATCACTAATCCTTACTAATACCCAAACCTCACATTTTCTGACATGAAGGTTAATAAAGTGAGTTCATTTGGGGTCAAATAATTTTAAATGTGTAACCAGCCAACGGGATACCTGGTTCCTGAGGGTGTAGTAACAGTATGTTGGCATTCAAGAGAAGACCAGATGCAGCTATCACCCCAGTTTCAGCTGTCAGTCTTGTTCCAAAAATAGTTGATGAATCATAGAATGAGTTGAGTTGGAAGGAATATTAAAGATCCTCTAGTTCCAATCCCCCTGCCACAAGCAGGGACATCTTTCACTAGCTCAGGCTGATCAGAGCACTGTCCAACCTGACCTTGAACACTTCCAGGGTTGGGGCATCCACAGCTTCTCTGGGCAACCTGTTCCAGTGCCTCACCACTCTCACAGTAAAGTGTTTTTTCCTAATATCTAACCTAAATGTACTCTCTTTCAGTTTGAAGCCATTCCCCCTTGTCCTGTCACTACAATGATGAGAAAGGATAGTTTTGTCACCAAGAGTGAGCTTTGAGATGAGCTTCATTTCTAGCTTTTCTAACATCCTGGAATATGTCTAGTAGTACTTCAAATCTCAATCAGCAAAGTAAGGTTGACATTAATGGTCTTATATCAGTTCTCAGTGTTTTCTTTTTAAAGAAGTATGCTCTTTAAGGCAGGCATTATTTCCTTCTGGAACGTACTAGCAAAGGTGGTAACAATAACAATCAGAATTTCTGGACAATAAAGCAGCACTAATAATAATACTGAGCACAAATCATTCCTGCAAAAGGCTGATGGGTATCAGCTCACATAGACCCACTTAGGATCATTTTGCTCTGGTTTTTTTGTCATTAGTGATTTGTCTGTATTGTCTTTGCTAGGGCATTGTGCTTCACTGCCATAGTAGAAGCCAAACATTAGAGCAGAATACTCTCTTTTGACAAATTTCTTCTGCAAAATAATCAGCCTCATGTCTCCTGAAAGACAAAACTGTCTGTTTTCTTCTACCATTTGGGGTTGGCTGTTAATTAGTGTTCTGATCTGTGTGACTGGACATCATCAAGCACTTGGAAGTCTTGGCAACCTCTTCAACTGGTAGGTAAGGCAGTAAAAATAGTTCTGTTCTTCTATTGTCTTCAATATTGCAAAATCTCAACATTTACAGTATTTGTAAGTAAGCTGCTCAATATCCACACATCTGTAGTCACTCCCCTGCCTCAACTGTTGCCATAATGCTAACCAGTGAAAAGAATTGAGAAGTCATTGAGAGTATCCCTACAAGGACTTGGGGGTGGCATCTGACGAAAAAGTCAACATGAGCGGGCAGTGTGCACTCTCAGCCCAGAAAGCCAACCATGTCCTGTTCAGGACTAGAAATAGTACCAGCAAAAATTATGTTCTGTACTAAAAGAGTCACTGTATTAAATGCTCTAGAAAAAACTCTGATGAACGTGCACAGATCACGGTCAAACTACACTAAATCAGTTTAATTCTGAAATTGTCAGAAAAGTGTTTGGGGAAATAGGCTTCCAATTTTATCTGTGTTCCTGCTGCACATCTAAAGGAAGCAAGTATTGTCAGGTATGTGGTTTCTTTTTTTTTTTTTACCTGTCTTTGTACTAATCCAAAAAGAGGGCAGTTTACATCTGGTTGTCACTTCTTTTGTCACAATATATGTGCCTTTATATGTGTAATCTCCTCATCTATCACACCTTCTGTAGAATTGCAGAGATTGAAGCCCTTAGTAGGGACAAGACTAATACCAGTTGAAACAGTGAAATTAGGACTTCAGAGACCTAATTTCTATTGGAAAATGCATGAGCTGGGAAAAAAAGTAGCTTGGCTTTCAGATTTAAGGATGCTCTGGCAGAAATGGCAGTAATAAAATCCAAACAAAACACCATTTCACATGTGAACTGAGAAAATTTAAACTGAAAGTTACTGATTCACAGTGTACCCAGAAGCCTAAAATCAGTGTGGTGTGGCATGGACATATGGTCTATCTGAGAGAAGCTATTTGCAATATCAAAGTCTTGCACACCATTCCTTATGTACAGTCTTACAGAAAACTCTAAGAGTTTGTGCTGGTTTTGGCTGGAGTAGAGTTAATTTTCTTCACAATATCTGGTATGGGATTATGTTTTCAATTTGTGCTGAACATAGGTTTGGTAAGATAGAGATGTTTTTGTTATTGCTAAGCAGTGCTTACACAGAGCCAAAGCCTTTTCTGCTTTTGGTAACTGCCACACTGGTGTGGAGACTGGGGTGCTGGGGAAGCTGGGAGGGGACACAGCTGTGACAGCTGTCCCAACTGACCAAAGGGGTATTCCACACCATATGGCATCATGCTCAGCACATAAAGCTGGGAGGTAGAAGGAGGAAGGGGGCAGGGGGACATTTGGAGTGATGATGTTTGTCTTCCCAAGTAACTGTTATGCATGCTGGGGTCCTGCTCTTCTGGAGATGGCTGAACACCTCCTGCCCATGGGAAGAGGTGAATCAATTCCTTGCTTTGCTTTGTTTTTCATGTGTGGTTTTTGCTTTTCCTATGAAGTTGTCTTTATCTCAACCCATGAGGTTTCTAGATTTTACCCTTCCAGTTCTTTCCCTGATCCCACTGGTGGGGGAGTGAGTGAGAGGTTGCACGGGACTTGGTTGATGGCTGGAGCTAAATCAAGACAGAGGTTCCACATGAAGGATGAACAAAAAATACCTGCCAGCCAATGGAAATGAACTGAAGGGAATCTGCCTGAGCATAATAATTCTTCAGAAATATATTTGTGTATGTATTCATCTGCCTATTTTTTAATGCACTCATAATGTCCACTGCAGATGGTATTTTGTTCCCATGGACATCTTTATGGTTCCGTCAACAGTTTTGACAGAAGCCAGCCTGAAGGTTCTCTAGCCAAGCACTCAGCCCACACACTGAGAGTCATGTCCACCAAATGGATCATTTTGCTGTTTGTGTTTTTTTAATTCCCAGCAAAACATTTGAAAAAAATAGAGTGAAACCTTCCTGCCAACTGCATTAGGTGCTCAAAGGATCACTTTGTTAAGGTAAGGTTCTGGCCTGAGTGCAGATCATTCTGGCTTACAGTGAACCATCCAGAAGAATAGGAGAGGATACATGGCTTAAGTGGCTGTGGGTATCTATTTTACTTCTACAGCATCCTTCCAGGTAATTATTTTATGTAATTAAATATAGTTTCAGTAAATCTGCAACTATTAGGAATTAAAGGTCTTCATTACAGATTTTTTTGTGGAAGCTCCACTAATAACACAGATTTTTTAAAAATTATTTTGGAAGGCAAAATAGATATTCCATTTAATTCAAAGGAGCAATTCTATGGAGATGAGGTTAAAACAGTCTAAGGTATCCTAGGATATTTAAAAATGACATTTATTAGAGCATAAAGACACACTTTTATTATCTTACTGCAGAATTTACAGTTGCAGTTATGAACATTACCTTACAGTGTATTTCAAAGAATTCTATTTTCTGTAACACAGTAGCTACCTTAACTGGTAAAAAGTTTTCCTGATGTATGTACATTACTTTATTGACTTGCACTTTGCTCCATGATAGATTTATTCCTTTAAGTGACACCAAAAGTGATAAATATAAGACTTCAAATGAAAAACATTTTATTGGCACACTGGAGAGAGAAAGTAAAAGCAGTTTATAAAAGCTTGGTGAGAGCAGTCTACATTTGTGAAACGATGCCAAATTATGAGGAAAAACAGTTAAAAGAGAGCTTCAGCATTCTGTTCATTTCCCAATAGTCTAAAAATTAAGGAAAGCCTGAAGGCCTGGTTGTGTATTTTTCACTGAAGTGCAAACAGTGGTATATTTTATTGCATCATGGAAAATTGAGGGGTTTTCCTCATTTCAAAAATTCCCACTGCACTACCTACCACAGGCCAGTATTACTGTGGGTGTTGCTCAGAAATGTACTACGGAGATGCAATTCATTGTAAGAATTCATCATGCTGTGTAGGAGGGCTGGAAAAAATGCAATAGCGGTGGTTTTTAGTGGTAACTTTACCACAGCATCTACTCTGAGAGGTTTGCAGTTAGATTAGTTCAGGTTACTAACACAGAGACAGAGGTCAGGTCTTCCTTGTATGCATAGCGAGTATCGCAAGGGCTGTTTTGCCCTGAGGAGGTGCCAGTTCTTTTCATGCCCCATAAGAAATGCACAAGCACTGAAAAGCAGATAACTATTCATTAATAGCCCAGAAAATGTGATAGCCAGTTATAAAATCTTATTTCTGATGCCAGGAACCCTGAGGTAATGTGGTATGAGATGGACCATCCATGGTGAGGCTCACCAGCTTTAAGATCGCTGGTATTCTGATAGGGTCTTGGTCAAAATACAGATTTCTCAATCAGTGACAGCAGTCAGGGCTGGAATATGCATTTAGCTTTAAAAAGTCCCTTGCGCATGCACTCTAATATTATTAATAAAGCTGCAGTTTCTGAAAAACTGCATATAATATTTCAATGGAACAAGACTATATTGTACATATACTCAAGGTTGTTAAGCTTTGACTACAGATACATCTACTATCTATAATTTGACTGTATAGATATTGACTAAATAGCAATCACATGACATCCATAAAACAGAGGCATTCACCTAGATTAACTGTTTATGTGGATCACAGAGTCCTTCTACGATATTCTTCCAGGCTAACCAGTGCAAGGGCAGTTTGATCTTTCTTGCTGAGATGTGAAATAAAGGCAAGTAACTGTGTATAGACAGGAAGATTGGCAGGTTTGGGGAAACTCAAATTTCCAGTTAATATGAGCTAATATTGCAGTTTTCAATTTCTAGCCATTAGTGATTTAGAATGATGAGCCTCAAATTCTGTTTTATCTGGGGATGTCTATATTAATGATAATGATGGTATTTAACTCCTACCTTCCTTAACTGTGTTAGAAATCTAAAGTCAGTAGAAATTAGCCAACAGGAATTAGTGAACTAATTTCCCCAAGCTGAGTCTGTTTTGCCCATGGCAGTAATTGGTGAGTGATCTTTCCCTGTCCTTTATCTTGACCCACAAACTTATTCTGGCCTAATTCACTCCCCTGTGCAGTCGAGGAGGGGAGTGATAAAATGGCTTTGGTGGACACCTGGCAGCCAGCCAACGTCAAGCCACCACAGAAGCAGCTAAAGAAAGGTTTCAGGTGGACAAACAGCTTTTGACAAGGCAATGTATCTTGGCCAAAAAGGGTAGATAAACAACTTCTGGAGGACAATACTGATTCAACAGTCCTGGTGTACAACTCTCTGCACTTCCTCTTCTGTTTTGCTGATTGTTGTGTACAGCAGCCAGGCACGTGACATTGGGGTGATGGTCAAGAAGGAAGTGTAGATTTTCTGTGTGTAACAATCATCTGTTGGAATCAAATTCAAATTGTCCTTATGTTTAAAGGGGTAATAAAAATGAGAATATTAAAAAACTATATCCTTTCTTTAAGGAGATCAAATCAGATCATTTTAGTAACATCACATAAATCTCCCATACCTTATAATATTTACTAGAAAAGGCAGTAATTCATGCAATTCTTTAATACCCTGGCTTTAAGGCTATGGGAGTTTCACTAATTTGAGACTTCTCTGACCACCCAGAAGGGTGACATTTTGTATCATCTGAAATAAAGGTCCTTGCAGTGATATTTCATTATAGTCTTTGTGAAAATTTGGCTACATAAATTGATCAGTGCCATGTGTCAGTTTTTATTTCTACATGGTTAATTAGACCATGCCAATTTTCCTACTTTGGTGAGGTAGTTTCTAGTTTTCACATCAACTTGTTTTAATTATCTGTACTACCATAAAACCTGTACTATGTACACATTCTTTAACAGACCTAACAGAATCCAAGAATCCAGATTAAATAAGCAGTAGAGAGTCTTCGTGGCCATTCCATCAATAAACAAATATTTATTTTATTGTTTTAATATTTTATTTAAAACAATTTTAATGGCCTTTGAAATTGCAAAGAACCAGCAGCATTGAACTAGAAGCACCACTGTAGATCAGTCAGTGATCTGGTGATAATGTCTTGTAACTCTTCTCATAGCCTTATAAATTGGCCTGATCTGCTCATTCACATCATGTATTTACAATGATACAGCTAATACTTTTTTTTAACTGAAAGTAGCAATGACAATTGACAATTGCTTTTTCTATTAATGGATGATGCTCATTTAAGTAAAGAGCTTATTGAAATAGCAGACTGCTATCTCATTGGTTATTTCATTAGCTTTTAATCCTGAATCAGCCTAAATAGTGAAAAGAATGCCTTTTTTTCCCTTACAAATCAGACATTTCCTGACAGTTTTCCATGAGAACATTGAATTGTGCTGTTTTGCTATTTCTAATTAAAAATCAGTCAGATTTAAGATTTTAAGTTGGTTTGTGGCTGAGATGGCAAAACCAGACATTCTGGTATTCAGAATCATTCTTTCCTTACTGAATCTTTTATAAACTCCCTGTCTAGCCTAAATCAGTCTTGATGCACCAATCAGTGTCAGTGGTAAAGTGCATTATGGTTGAGGCAGTGTGGCATCCTAGCTGTAGTTCTCCATTAGAAGATGGAGTCCCCAGAGCTGAATGCAGCACTCCAGGTGGGTCTCACAAGAACAGAGGGGCAGAATCCCCTCCCTTGACCTGCTGCCCACACTGCTTTGGATGCAGTCCCAGACATAGTTGGTTTCTGGGCTGACAGTGCACATTGCTGGCTCATGTTCAGCACCTTATCCACCAGCACTCCCAAGTCCTTCTTGGCAGGGCTGCACTCAATCTACTCATCTCCCAGCCTGGATTGATACTGGGGTTTGCCCCAACCCAGGTGCAGCACCTTGCACTTGGTCTTGTTAAACTGCATGAGACTGCACAGTGAATAGGTCATGCAGGTGAATTGCTCTACTCATGAGGTTACGTGGTAGCCAGAAGACACTGGGACTAGGAGCATATGCTTTGTTGAGTTTGGGGGTTTTTTTGTAAAACTGTTTCTAGCCCTTACTGTAGCTGTAAGTAAATAACTTTTTCAGAAGGAAATACATTGATCAGGGAACCTTTTTCATTTTGGCATCTCTGAGCACACCTGTATTTCCATTATTCTTTATGGATTTTTCTCCCACTCATATGTCATTACTTGTGGCCTATTCAAACATAAGTTCACAAGTCTGATGGACATATAATGCTAACTGCTATATATAGTTATGTGAATAGGGCATGCTTTTGCTGGAGAATCATAGCCATAGTCAGTGGTTAGCATAGCTGCACTGAGGAAGGGAAGAATTTATGTTTATTGAATTGGAATTAAGCTTTGCAGGTGCCAACCTATAGAAGTTCACTGAAACTTCATGGCCAACAGCCACAGAAATTGAATATCTGCTGAATAGGGTGTTAAATTAGCAGGGCTGCTGAAGCAGGCTTGCTGATACAACGTTGTCATATTTTAGTGTCAGAACTGTTTTGTGCATGTTTCTGACAAAAAAAAAAGGATGAATTTCATATGACAGATCTCTTGTTTAGCGAGAGGAGGGTGATTAAGCTGTTAATACAGTTTTTTGTTATTCCTATAGAAGTATTCAGAGAGTATTTCTTTAAATACAGCTCAACGTTGTGTGGCAAAGGTTGAGGCACCTGTGCAGCAATGAATGAAGGCTATCTAAATATGAATGACTAATTATCAGGGAACAGGAAAACACTAGTTTTCTTTCATGACTGCGATGGCTTCATCCTATTCAGAATAATCTGTTGGGAAAATAATTAGCATAAAGAAGATGGAGTTTTGATAAGTAACTTTGATGTTCATAATTATAGTAATTTTTGTATAATTTCTTTCATTTATGCCATGTTTTATTTCAGTTTTATCATTCAGTCATAAAAGCCGATATTAAATTTTAGATTAAACCTATCTTGCTGTAGACAGCCTCCTTAGGAAAAACTGTTATCTTTGTATGATAACAGTGGACTTAGCACAAATTTTGCTTTGAATTTTTCTTCCATACCATAATGTATCACACACATTAATGTGTCAGGAAGGATCTAGAAGTATTAAATTTAACATGGCACTAAAAGAAACCTTTGCACTTTGTTTGTATAATGTTCAATATTTTTAACTTTATTCTAGACAAAAATGCATCATCTGAAGTATTGAGCAGAGTGGAAATATTCATATCATTTTGCTATCCAAACAATAAAGGAGAATCTTCCTGACTTAGCTCCAAAGTCTGAAGGAGTAGTCTGTTACAGGGCTCTCTGAAGTTTGGCAGCTCATACTGTGCTTGGGGATATAAAAAAGTTCTTATTCTGTCTTGTCTGTCTATATGTCTGTATAGTGCATCTCAGTCAGCTGAGAACTATAATTTCTTACAATACAACATTTCTTTACATAAAAATGAAAAAAAATCAGTTTAGTAATGCTTTTCAGACCTATTTAAAGATGACTCTGTAGAATAATTGCCACATCCCTCCTCTCATTTGCTGTCTAAGGAATTAACTACTAGCTTCTCCTAGTAGCTAATCTGGTGTTAAATTACTCTTACTGTTCCTCCTATCAGGGAACAGTACTGAACAGTTATTTCTCTTCATTTCCTTTTGTTCCAGTGTTTGTGTGCACATGTCAGTAGGAATGCTTGGAATTTGGGGTTCTTGCTCTCTCAAACCTCGCTTAAAAGCACCAGATTGTTGTGAAGTACATTCTATCTTTTTCTTTCCAAAAATTCTATTATTTTACAAAATTTATCATGTTTCTCATAGCATGTGTAGTTTAAATTTACCCCTGTCTACTCATGGCTAAGTGATTCTGGGGATACCTTTTTGGATAGCTAGTTATGGTACAAAGGAAAGACACATGAAATGCAGGAGTGTTGAAGGATGAATTGTTGCATGTGTCCCATTGAAATCCAGAGATACTTTAGTGCGATAAAGTTATTGTCCTGCAGCTGTGCAACTCAGCTACAAACTATAGAGCAAGACAGAGAAGTCATGACAGTGCCCCAGTGCAAACAGGATCTGTGTTGAGGATAAAATCAGGGGCAGGCTACAAGGAGGAATTTTGTAAAGAAAGGTTGTCCAGACATTAAGAGAAGGTGCCAGGAAAATGAAAGTTCAGCTGGAGTCAAGACCTAGGAGAGACATGAAGGGCAACACGAAGTGTTTCTACCACTGCATTATCTCCAGGCTGAACACTATCAGTTCTCTCAGCCTTTGCTCATAGGAGAGGTGCTCAATAAAATGTCATTTACATTGCCTTTATCAAAGCTTGTGACACTTTCTTCAACAATATTTTTGTGTTCAAATTACAGTTTTATGGCATGGATGGTCAGGCAAAACTAACTTGATGACCAGGCTCTGAGAGTGATGAGTGATGTAGTCAGTCCTACTCTAACTGTAGGCCAGTAACAAGTGGAATAGCAATGAGGGTTATCCTGGGACCTGCCCTATTTTTTCTGTACCTGAGGACAGGTAGACAATGGGGCAGGTTGTCCAGAAAGACTTCACGCACTCCATGCCTGGACAGTGATCTGAGCAGCCTGTATAAGCTTGTAGTTGGCACTGCTTTGAGCAGAAGGTTAAATAACAGACCTCCAGAGGTCCTTTCCAAACTGTGATCTTAAGGATGGGATTTGAGATGCTCAGTTACAGGAAATCATTGGCAGAATGGTCTGTTAATAGGTGAATTCCATTAAATTTTCCTTGTCTGAGGTCTTGATTTGGTTTTATTAATTGCTAATTGCATATTTCCCCAGAATATGGTAGAAATAACATAAGGATAGAAAGAAGTGGTAAATACACTGATACATTCTCACAAAGTTGATTCAGTTCTAGTTGGGGTGTTTTTGTTGGTGGTGGGTTTTTTGTTTGTTTTTGTGGTTGTTTTGGATTAGGGGAAAACGATCTATTTGGCTTTTTGAAGCCAGATTCCTTAACCCTGTTCAATTTGCTTTCTAGAAAAAACACACATTTTGCTGTGCATCAGGATAAAGAGAATTGCTGTCATTTATTGTCATCAGAAGTTTATGGTAAAAAATAATGTCATTAAAATAGTATAGCCAGAATACATTCTTTTTTAAAAAATTTTCATTTCGTTGCATTACATTTAAGTCCAAATGCTACTAGAAGTAGTATGCAGTGCTTTCTTAGGGACTTTCTGCTACCTGCTAGCTCTTCCCAATTTGCAACTGACTTCTCAGTAAGATTTGGGGTCCTTTAAAACAGGAATATCCCCCAATTTCTATAAAAAATGCAGTTTTAACTGTTGCTTGCAGTGTACTTGCTCAGAATAATTTTCCTGAACATTGAGCTCCAGTTTGGTATTTTTGATGTGTTTGAGACCTCTGTACAGGAATGCTTTGATAGCACAGCTGTTTCCTAGTAGTTCCAGATTCTGGACCCGAAGGATAAAGTGAAACGTCTGGAGAATATCAGCTTTTATTTCAGGGTCTGTTAGTAGGAAGCAATTGGAGGGATCCACACTAAAAATCAGTGCTAATCCTGAAAATCATTTCTCACTTTTATTTGGCTTTGTGAGAGGATGAAATAGCAAAATTAAGCAGATCTTTATCTGATTACAATTTGAACAACTGCAATTGACAAGTCAATATTTTTGTTTAAAAAATTAATAATAAATCATCAGCCACACTGTTCTGTAGTTCAAAATGATGAAGTTATTGACACCAGGGCAAAAGAAATGCCATGAAAATGGTGAAGATTAAAAATTCTGCTCATTTTCATCTGTTGTGATGAAAAATGTAAATGTATGATAAAATAACCTGTGGGCAAAGTAAGGGTATATTCAAGGCATCCAATTAGTGAGTCTGAAAATTATATTAAAGAAATAATTATGAAACACAATGTTTTAAATGTTGGCTAAATGGTAGCAGTGAGACAAATAGAAACAGACAAGGCAAAGCAATTCAAGCCTTCACCAAAAGCTGCTTCACCACATTGATGAAAATCTGTTTTATTACTACACTCAAGTGTATTCCATGGTCTTCAACAACAGCATCAACAACTGTCATACAACTGTAACTGGTCTTCAGGCACACAGTGTTGTGGTTGTCAGGAAATCCAACAAGCAGCCAAGGGACCTGTCATGTCCCTGTTCATTTTCATTTGTCAGATTCTTTACCCTTTCTCAGTATCCTAGCACTTCAGCCTCCTACATACTTCCTACTCCTCCCCTTGAGTCATCTCTATATCCATGTGTCCATTTTTTCCTCCATCTCTCTGCATGCATATCTCCAAATCAACTAAGACACTCACACAAAAACTGCCACCTCATTTCTCCATTCTCCTGATCCTCATATTTTAACACTTCTTCATCAAAATTATCTCTTTCATTCAATTCCATCTCCTCTTCTGCATTCTATTATGATGCAAATACCCCTGTATTTGTATCATTATGATAAAACTGAGAGAACTCTTCCCTTAAAAGCAGCAATATTTTGAAGTCTTAACAGGCCCCCCAAAAAAGCCACTCCATTAATGTGTCTATGTTATATTGATTACTGTTATAGCCTGCATGACACATCTGCTTAGTGATTTGTGCTGGCTATTGTATGTTTTCCTTCATATATTTGAAACTTACGGGTGTTCATTTAGGTAAATCACTTTTCTCTTATTCTGTATGTACATTCTATTTGTCTCAAACCAGGGTTAGATGTCATATTCATGTTGCTCTTGAACAATCCACAAATAACACCAGCCAGGCAAAAAAGGTTGTGCCAACTCCAAACCGCTATTACATCCTTTGCCTCAGAAAATTTGTTGAGATGCTATTGCAGTGACTTGTCCTTAAACAGAAGCAGCAAAAGCACTCAGAGATGCATTTTGTATTAGAATTTGAGTCTTCAGCAAATCATACCTATCATTCAAAAGAAATCCTGAATACCATGTTGTCAGGCTAAACAATCACTTCAAAATTCATTATTTATTTTTTTGTCTGTCTTTCCTGATACAAAACAAGGAATCTATTGATTTTATTTGAAGCCCATATTTATTGTGGTGTGAGGCATCATATTTGTTATTAACTAGAATATTGTATGGGCAGCAAAATAGTCAGTGCTATTAGTTAATGTGCAAGCAAATATCGACCAGTAATTTTCAACAATAAATTTAATGATACTAGACATGAGTGTTTGTTTGGCATTTTATTTTGACAATCCAACAACTGAAGAAAATCTCAGAGTCAGAATCTAGCTACCATTAAAATTTATATAACGGTTTCAATCCATCTAGGTTTGGTACAACTGGCTGTGAGCCAAAGGTCTAATGAGTTTAGCTTTAGAAGAAAATCAATGGCATGCAAATAGTTATTGAATTTGAGCAAAGCAGCTCAAAGATTTAAACAAAAGGAGGGGTTTAAATTCAAAGAACAAAGGTTTGCTACTATTTCCCTTGAAATGTAAGCAATATTTTTATCAGTGGGTTGTTTTGTTTTCTTAGGGAAAAATACTGGGTGCTGAGTGGCAGGCACATTTAAGACACAGTGTAGCTACCAGGGACTGTGTACATTCTGTGATAGAGAAATATTTAACTTTTTGCATGTGAAAGCATTTCTACAATAATCCCTCTGCCATGCCTCAGTGCATGTGGCACAGAGCCTCTCCTGGTTCCTGTTGATTTCTGTGCTGCTGCAGTCCCTTGTCTTGGGGTAGGCTGTACCTCTCAGGCTACACTCCATTGATATCAGAAAGATGAATGCTGTTTGTAACCCAATAAATATGATTTTCTCCTTGCTCCTGAAAGGCCACAGCACCCGGGCTGAGCTAGCTTTAACAGGTGTCTCATGGTGAAGTCAGTGGGAATGACTCGCTCTGATAAAATGAGGTTTAAATTTAAAATACAGAAAAATTAATATTTGTCAGACCAAATTATTGTATAGCTGGTGAATCTTTAATACTTAAGAGGCTGTTTATTTGTTGAGCTTCTTTGAGGCATAAGTAATGTCTTTTTCAGATGTGAGTATTTTCATTAGATACTACTAGATTGCTACCTATTTTGTGTAACACAGGATGTGGTAAAGTGAAGCAGAAGAGTAGCTGACCTCTGTATTGCAAACCAAATGATTCTTCTGTTAACATTAGCCTATACCACTAAAAGATGAAAGATTTATTATCGAATTACTAGGAAACACAAAGCACACAATTAAGATTTGAATCTGTGGTTGCATGTTTTTAATTCTTCATCACAGGCAGGTCTTTCATAAATCACTCATCATTTATGAAATACATTATGAGAATATGCCTAATGTTCATTTTCTCAAAGAAGGAATTAGAAAGAAGCCAATTATTTCAACAGACTATTTTTAAAAACTGGTTTCCATCAGTTTTGTCAGTTTTCCTGAGTGCAAAATTAAGCAGAGAATAGTCACATTCAGTGTAGCTGCCCTTCATTTATTTTAAATTAATAATATTACATTGTCATCCAGGAAATGTGGTTATACTTGCCACTGCTGGGGGCAAGTGCCCCAAAGGATGGGTGCCAGGAGTGTCTGGGCTGCCTTTGCCCTGAGCAGGGTTGAGCTGGGTTCCCCAGGCACCCTGTGTCTGCATGCCCATTGCCCAACCTGTCTGAGCTCCAGCTCTGGGAGTGCTCCCAGGGAAGGGGTTGACAGCACCAGGCAGTCCCTGGGTGATACTGGGGTGCTGTGGGGCAGCTTTCACCCCTTCCCTGGGAGAAGGGGGATGGGAAACAGCTGGGATGAGAAGCTGCATAATGAAATGGAATGGGACATAAAATTGAGGACCCCACCACAGACAAGGGGTCAATACTAGGAAAGTTGTTTTGTATACCTAATGACTTTGACTGTATTATTAATGATGTTTTTTTTATTAGATAATTTGGAATATTTGACTGTGAAAATTCTAACTGGACAAGCGATAAATGGCATACTTTTGTCCATATCAGTATTTGGAGTGTAAAAGTACCACAGACAATACATCTAATTTACATTATGCTACTGAGATAACTAACGGTTAATTTGTTTTTAAAAATTGCACCTGTATTTCAGAAAGTGCAAAAGTGAATAATTTTTCCCCTTGTATGATGAAGAATAACTAAAGAAACCTTGCTTCTCACTTAATTCATGCATTAAGGACTCTTCAGGCATAATTTGCTGCGGTGTCCTCTTGTTTCCTTTGAACTGCAGCAAGCCACTTTTCCCTTCAGCACCTCAAATACCCGACTTTCTCACTGACTCCAGGACATGCATCCTTGCTAAATGCTTCAGAAAAAGGAAAACTACTATATAACTTATTACCTAAGGCAAAGAAATGGTGATTTAACAGTGGTTTGTAGCAGGGTGGGAAATTAAACCTTTGGCAACTCAGGGTTCAGGTACATACCGTCACAAATGACAAACCTCATCTGTAATGTTATGCATTCATAACAATATTAGTGGCCATAACACTATTTAGGAGTTATGGAGAGGAATAGAGACAGCCACAGATCTTGAAAGGCTCTTACTCTAAGATTACTGGTTGCTCAGGGCGGGTTCATGGTCTGGAATTGTATTTGTTCATTTACAAATGTAAGATCTGTCTTCAGGACCTCAGATGTGAGATGGTTTATGTCCGAATAATCATCTGCCTCTGGGCAACAGGGTTTTGTGCACTGAACAGGAGCAGTTTTTGTAGCTCTATGGAGCTGAAAAACTGTCTAGCATGCACAGAAGTGATAAGTCACTGTTGGTGATAAAACACAATATCCTCACTCTGACAAGATCCATGGTGGTTGTGAATGACTTCACAGCTCACACAACTGAACTTTATAGCTCCCACTACCACTCTTCATCTATTTCTTACCATACCAGTCTCCCAATGGGACAGAAAGAATTGGGTGTTTTCTTTTCTTCCCCCTCAGAATGAGAGATTCTCTGGCAGGGAAGCGAGCAGATTCCACAGGAGTCACCATCTCTTTAGTACCACCACACAAGACTCTAGAGAGACATCTGCCAAAGAAAGGCTATCAGAGGTGATTTTTCACAGGCCTCACAAGCAGAAGTGCAGGTGGTACACTAGCAGAAAGTATATGCTAATAAAATACTACTTCTCTTTCAGTTTGAAAGCTTATAAGTGTAACAGATGGCAGCACTATCAACATAATGTAAGATAAGGGACATTGGCTCATACTGGAACACCACTGACCTGTTTGATAATATTTATGCACTTGGGGGCATTTTTTTTCTTTTTTAATAACTCGATTCCCCTAATCAGACAAGACTTACTTCCAAAAAGGCACTGTTGTTGTCTGGAAGTCATCTGGAAACTATTCAAATATTACAAAGGTCAAATTAAATGACTGGACTTATTTCCTGAATGATATATTTCAAATCGTAAGATCCCTTCACAGCTGAAGCAATTCTGAACTTTTGCTTACAGAGGGAGTGGATGTTTGATAAAGAATTATCAGGATGGTTTTCTAAAATCAGGTGAAAGCAAGTGGACAGGATTGTGAAAATCCTACCAGTGCAGACATCAATTCACTTATTTTGCTTGTTTCAGTACTTACCCCTCAAGCAGCCACAAATAAAATTCAATCATCCAAATTCTGGAGGATTTCAGTATTCTCTGGATCTACAAGCCACCTTTTTCCTTTTTTTTTTAAAGAGAGCTATTATTGTGTGTCTGAAACAGTAAAGCTTGGACACTGAGTAGACGTAGATCTAAGACCACACAATAGTCTAAAGGCACAATCCTACTTGACCTCTAGATAATGAACATTGCCAAAATTTTGTCTGAATTGTAATTGTTGAGTTTGATTTTTCTAATTAACCTATCTCATATATAATGATTGATGGAGCACTGTAAGATCTTTAAATTTTGACAAGCAAATCAAATATCTTTGCTACAGAAACCAATCTAGAATCTAAACCTATTAGCTTTTTAGGATATCTCACCAGTAGGAAATTATTTAATCTATTTATTTTAATTCTTCTGCCTGTAGGACATCTCTCTATGTCTTGGAAATAACATTTGACAAGGGCTTCAAGATTATATTGTTAAGATTATAATAATAATTAGATCCATTTGCAGCATTTCCTAGTCATATTATAATATAATAGTACTGTAGTAAGAACTATTCAGTGTTTGGAAGAAAGATTCTGATTGTTGTCTTGTAGTCAGTGCCAGATCCTCAGGTGGTGTAAATCAACATTGCTTCCATGAGCTAAATATCTTGCTTCTATTTTTTAAACATATGTTGTATATAAGGTAATTTCAGAAGTATTATGATGGCAATTCTTTCCCTGGCAATTATAATTTTTTCTCCATTTGCATGGTTTTTTCTTTCCTCAATCGTGTTTTCATTGAAATTAAGAATGTTTTGTTCACTTCAGCATCAGTTTGGTGATTTGATACATGATACTTAGTTAGCATCCATTTCACTGACAAGAGGAGAGGCTTTTTTAATTCTTTAATTCTGTGTTGTCCTAGGATAAAAGCAGTAGATTTTTCATAAGTAGTAAATTGGTGTTAGACATTTCCAGTTCCATATATATTGATATGGGCACTGTGTTAAAATGCCCTGTCTGAGATCTGACAGGAGGTTTTTCTTTGAATTTATACATCCAAAACAAAAGCTTCCACAAGAAGTAGTAATTCAAATCACAGAACTTTGGTTCCCTGTGTTCCAACTAAACTCATTATCAAAATTTTCTTCTGCTAAACCTTTTCTATTCATAACTATTCTGTCAACAGACCTGTTATTAGCTGTTAGTCTCCTGTGCAAAAATCGTGTTTCTTATCTCCCAGTTCATAGTCCTTACCAGCTTTTACTCTGCTTATAATTCTACTTAGATATTTTGTGTTGCAGTTACACCTGTTCCCTATATTCCTTCCTTCTTGAAGATCATTTATGTGTTTTTTCATTCTTTCTAAAGAGCCACCTGTTTTCTGAGGTAGCAGGATGGCTGTTTTGCTCCAGTCCTCCATTCTGCTCTGGTGCACTGATTTGCTCATTTGCTTCTCAGTACATGAATTGCTCTGGCACGTTCTGGCCCCAGTGCATCTATTCCCCACCTCAGTCATGCTGATCTACTCTTTGCTCAATCAGGTGAGTCTTTTCTCCTTTATGCAGGGAAAATCTTTAGCAATGAGCAATATTTGACCTTACATAAGCCTTAAAGACCAATTTTTTTCCACAAGTGATATTTAATTAACCCTGATCCCACAGCAGATCTTTTCAGCGTCAGGCTTCAAAAACTATGAACTATGCCTACCTTACACAAGAGTCATGATATTGACTGAAAAAAGGCATGTGATATGGCACCTGCAATAGTATATTAACACTGATAAATTGTGAAGACTGCCGAAAATATAGTTTTTTAAATGCAGGAAGTAAGGTTTGCTTCTGCAGGTTTTCCATGGATGGATCATTTACGTTGTTCTGGCCAAGGTCTGAGCCTGTGAAGATGTGCTGAAGCTACACAACAGGACCGTACCTACCCAGTGGGATGGAGTGTGGGTGGAATTCTGTCTTGTACAGTATGAACCCTGTTTGGAAAATCATGGTTTTGACTCTAAAATGGATTTCCACATGAACAGCAGAATGTTTCACCCAGGGTTTGTGTTCTTTTCACATACTGAAACACTGCAGTAAATGATAGAGGGTAATGTCACTGTCAGGAGCAGATTGCAAGAATATATTATAAATGAAAGTGTTAGCTGGATTTGGCTTAGTAGCCTCTATTCTCTCCAATATAATAGTGCTTTCTTCATCCAGAACTGTTTAAGACAGCAGTACTTGAAGACCGAGTAGATGTTTGCTGCTCTTTTTGGCAGCATTTGATGCAGAAATGGTGCCATTTCTGGAGCAGTACCATCAGCCTCCCTGTAGATCAGACAGGAACTAAGATGTTAAGGCTCATAAAGCGTACGTTCAAGCTACTGCTGGATTCTGGATAGCTTAATATGCCAAAGTAAACAATATCTGAAACAAAAGTGTAATGAACTCTAACTGGCCCCAAAGGACTTTTAAATGCTTTTAATAGTTCAGGCAGTTTCTTTCAACTGTGGGCCTCTGAAACATGTTTGCTGCTCCAAAAAACAAACTTAATTAATGACAAACACTTTTTTTTAACTAAGTTGTCTTGAGATAATCAGTGTCCTTTTATTTCTCATCTGAAAGGCAAATTCTGACAACATAAGGTTACTAGAAGAGGAACAAATGCATTCTTTTGTAACAAATGCATTTATCATTTTGTGCTTGCAAAATTTTAGTTTTGGGAAGAAGTCTGTAAATTCAGACAAGCCATAGGTCAAATCTGAATTCCTTAAGTTGATGGAAAAACTGATGGATTATTAGTCTCTTTTCTTTTTTTTTCCCTGTGTGATTTACAAGCTGTAGAAATCATCACCATTTCAGTATATATGCTTGCTATGCAATTTTGTTATTCGGTCACTTCAGAATTGACTGTCACAGCACTTTGGTGCCTAGTTTGTATGAAGTAGAAGCCAGGTCACTTTGCTAATTATTAGGAATAAGTGAGCCGAGCCAGACAGACAATATGAAAACCAGTATTATGTACAACATTATTCATAATAAATTATGTAAATTTGAACAAGTTTTCTAGTATTAAAGAGCTTTTCTAATGAGTGTATTGTAATAATCCATAATGTAAGACCAGAACTCTTTCCTGATCATGTTTTTAAATCAATTAGTGCCTTACAGTCCATGGGAACGATGCTGCATAGAGTGACTGCTAACCTGACTCGTTTTTAAACACAGTCCTCAGCTTGCAGCTTGCCTGCAATGTCCTTAATGCTTCTAATATGTCTTTTGTCTTCTTTCCACAGGGAAAAATGCTGGAAATGTCATCCATCCACCCCTACAGATGCAAAAGTAAGGTAGCTGGATTCACAGAGCAAGATGATGATGTGTGTTTTCAATCTCTTGAGATACTTTTCATAGTGAAATATACTTAGTAAAATGCCTGATGCTGAACAACAGAAAAGGCAGGTTGTTGTCTTTGGACAGCAGATATGACTTGGATGAGGAGCCTTGGCACTGTACCCTCTGTCTCCCTTTTCCCCCTATGTTGGCTGGGTGGTCAGCAGTTAAGAGCAGGCCACAACAGCCACTGTGAGGCCATTTTCCAGGATGTTGCACCACTCCCAGCTGACTCCTAAATAGTTTCTTAGAACTACCTGAACTGAGATCAATAAAGCTTCTTTAAAAACGAGCACAGATTTCTATTGACATTTCTAAGAAATTGTAGAGAAATGGAAAGGAAGCTTTAGCAACCAAGGGGCCAAAACCCAAACAAAAGATATTGGTGGCAGAGTTCTGACAGCATAGTTTAGCTTGTTATTTTTTTCCTCTCCTGTTAGTGAAAGGAAGAGTTGAATTGTACATTGGAAGACATCCAGAAGAAGAATGATTCATGTCCTCTGTAGAGCAGGTATGGGATGGAGCCAGACACCCTGGGTCCTGGATCATGCAGCCTGGGAAAACTGTGTTTGTCCTCTCTGATCCTATCCATCTGGCATCCCCTTCTATTGGAAACCTGAGTAGTGAGGTTCCCTTCCACCATAAAATTGCATTGTAGCTATGCAAACACTTTTCCAGACTTATAGATAGAGGCAGTATCTGCATTATTACAGGCAGTGGTCCTGTTTCTCCACTGTTCTTTAACTCTTGAATTCACTGCAAAAGAAGTTTTCACAAGGGTCAAAAGCAGTGATCAGGGCATTTGCTGTCTCATGCGGCATAAAAGATCAAGGTTAACTTTCTAAGAATATGAAATATTTTCACTGAATGGAATTCCTATTACTATATTCATAAAACCTTTGACAATGGCAGATATCTTAGATATTCCCACTTTGTATATGATATTTAAGGTTGTAATAAGGTTTTGGTCTTTTGTGATTCCTAGCACATTTGTAGAAGAAGAAGGGAGGACAGGAGTGCCAAGTGGAATCTTTTGGCTCTCTCTGCTTCACATCCCTTGTTTCCTACAAATGTAAGAAGCTCAACTTGAGGGCCCAAGCCATTCTTTTCAGTCTGACAAACTGCAAAGTAAATCAAAATGTTAACTAAAGCCTTGGGCATCTCAAGCTCAAAGAAAAATTTTGAAGTTCCTCATTTAAAATCTATCTCCTTCCTTTACATTGTACGGTTGAGCACAGTAAGAGCAAGAGACAGAAAAGAGCAGCTTGTTTTGGCTATGCTTGACTTTAGGAGAGCTTTTCCTCTGCAGAGCTTTATTGACAAGTTTTTTAAAAAATTATATCTCAAAGCCTGGCTAACCTGGTAACAAGGCTTCTTAGTTAACCTGGTTGACAACATCATTACCCTGGTCACAACATTGTAATTGGTAAAATTTCTGTTTATAGAGTGGAAGCTGCTCTGAAGTGGGATAGTGTAGAGAAACAGAAGGTTCATACAGAGGAAACTCAGGACTCACCACCAGAGACCACATAAATTTGTGACAAGAAGTGCCTATCTAAGAGTTTGGAAGGGAATATAATCCCCAAATACTGTACATTTTACTGTGTAGTATCGAATAATCTTTTAAATGCCACAGGATTGGTATCTCCTGTAAGAGAGATACAAGATACTGTATTATCCATAAATTATAACTAGTAAGGAATCAATCAGTATCAGTAAAGTGACTGATAAAATAGGACATTTCTGTTTACTAAGCAAGGATATTATAACTAAGGCACACTCTAATGAAACACCTTGCCTGTCATTAGTTATGCATTGCAGATGGGCCATTGTGTAAGCATGCTATGGGAATGAGCAGCATAAAGCAAAATATGATACTATAAAAAATGATTGGAAAAATAGTAATGGGAAATTGAACTTTTCATTCACTTTATGAATAAAGGCATTTTTACACAATGGGACACCTGGTATTCTGCCAGAGTGAATTAGCAAATCAGGATTAGTGGAATATGAGAAAGGGAATAGGAAACTGCATATTTTATTTGCATTCTGCTGAAGGTGATTAGAATAGCATGCTCTATGCAATGTTAATGATTTAAACAGAAAGAGAATATACTTTTTTTAAAAGTGGACAAATTCTTGACTTTGGGACTGAATGAGTTATATGAGCTTTAGTGTAAAGATGATAAATGCCCATGTCACTTAATTTTACACTATTTACTGAATATTTTCAGGGAATCTTCTCACTTTTCAATTACAAGAATTTCTGTATCCTGCTCTTCACAAATGTTACTGATGATTCCCACAAGTCCTAGTTTCACTGTCTTTCGACAGAGAGGGGATAATAATTTCATGCACTGAAAAAGAGGTTGGAAATTTGAAGCTAAAGTGAAAGGAGGTGAGAGCATTTCCATCTTGCAGCAGAACAGATGCATCCATTTTGCAGAGAAGCAATATAGTTGAATCAGTAGAGCACTGAGCCATAGCTGCTAAGTCAGTCCAAGACCATAGCAGTGTGGCAGTATGTTTAGGGAAGCATGTGCTCCTGAATAGCATCAGTCTGCACTAGATAACTATCCCTGCCCCATTTGGTACCAACTAATGGGTTCTCTGAACTCTTCTTTGCACAATATGGATGAACCTGTAAATCTTTAGAAGCATAAAGTCCAGTGTTCTCTTTTTCAGCTCTCCAGCTTATTAAAGTAGAATTTTAATTACACATTTAAATCCATCTTTAGAAGCCTTATAGCAATCATACCTTATAAGTTCACTTAGCTTTATGCTTGATAATAGATACTCAAGTCTGGAAACAAAGAATTAGATTTTTAGTCACACTACAATATGATGGAGACTTTGTCATATATATAAGGAAGCCAAGGGTGAAAATAGTATAGCTATAGAGTGAATTAATAAAACACTTACCAAGTTTAACATTTTAGAGCAAAAGCATGGTTATTGCTAATGATTCAAGTAACACATTGGTCAAAGCTGCATTAAGCATAGCAGATACATTTAGACTTTATGGAGTCTTGTGATCAATTCATTCCAAGCTATTTCTTGGTACTAATTGTCAGTCTATCTATTTTTGACCTTGATTTTGTTTACAATTAAAGTAGGTAATTTTTATATTTAAGACATGAATTAATCAGAATATATTTTTTAACATTTGAAGGCAATTTTATTTCTCAGATGTGTTTATTGTTAAGGTTCTGTTGGAAAGCAGAATGCAAGATGATCATCCATTTTACTTTAGCAAAGAAAATTAAAGGTACCCTGTTCATTTAGTTTCTCTCTGAGTTTCCCAATAGAAATTACATTTTCTGTAGAAGTGATTTTGCAGCACAAGAAAAAGAGGCTTCATCTGCAGTTTTTCATAAAAGTTCTTTGTGGACTATTTTGCTGATAATTAGTTGCTTTGCCCAACATCTGTGTAAGGTAAAGGTGGCCTAGAACTCCTATAATTCTACTTTCTTCTTTTTCCTGGCAGGTGTCTCTACTCATCTAGACCTTTTATCACCCATTTTGCACCATTTAAGCCATGTGAAAAATCTATTGCTTCTTCCCCCAAGTAGGATCCTACCTTTCCTCTTCTTTTAATCACACCTTCCTCGCCCACGAACCCATCAAATCCAGTTCCCATTATATCCAGTCAACTGCATCATGTAGCTCAGAGTGGCTTTCTACATATGGTGAGTGGAGTTTTTCTTAAAGTTCCATTAATCCTACTCAAATAATCCATGACTTTAAAGTCATATCCCTGCATTTATCTTGTGTTTAAATTGTAATTTTGAAGACTAATGACTTAGGTTTTGCTAATCCCTGAATAAGTAATAGATTATTTTTCTATTGGAAGTATTTTTATGTGGCAGCAACTCTTGTTTTATTATACAAGAAGTATTATTTTGAAATAATAACAAAAGTAGCCTTACATTACTCTTGGGTCTTATTTTATAGAAAGCTCACTGAAACTGCACTAAGGAACCCACATATCATTCATGATCCCATTCTTTATGAGAGAATAAATAGATACTATTTTAACAATAAAGTAGTTGCACTTGTATGACACAATAGATTAAAAGCTGTCAGACAGAAATGAAGGTCACAATTCAAGGTGTATACATGTAGACTATCCATAAATCTCAAAACAAAAAGGAGGTGATCTTTTCAAAATGGATATGATGGAGGGAGAAACTGAGTCATGGAAAGATTAGAGAGCAGCCCATAGTCACCTCACAGAGGACAATATGAGAGCTAAGCATCAAATGCAAAATAAGGCATAAATGGACTATATTGAGTAGTGGAATAGAAAGAATAAAGAATATGTAAATGAGACAGGTGGTCAGAACCATCCTGGATTTGATTCCACTGTCTTTACCTTGTCAAAATTACTCTGCAGTTTAGATTTCTGCCAAAGAACAAAGTCAGCTTCAGTCCTTAGGCTTAGTGGGAGGGTTGTTTGTTTTACTCTAGGACAATAGCATGTGTCTCAATTATTAGAATAATCAGAGGACTATCTGATGGAAAAGTCCATGTGTGTGTAAGCTGAGAACATAAGTTTGATTCCTGTGGCAAGTCCTTTCAACTGTCATACAGTTACCTGTGTTCAGCAGCTGCATAATTTGTGATCAGCTGCATTACTCATTATGCTTTATGAATGTCCTGGTTAAACCATGACAATGAATATTAAAACCAGATCAAAAGAATTTTTCAAAATCATATCAATTATATATTGTTAGGTAAAGAACCAGAGTGCATGGACAATGAAGAAACTTCAGATGTCAAGTTAATGTTAATAGGACTCAAGTAAAACATTTTTCAGGTGAAATGAAGTTCCACAAGGTCCACCACAGCCACAAGAAATAGGAAGGTAAAAATATTATTTCAGAACAGAGATATTCAGGTCCAGTCTGAGATTCTACAAATTGGAGCGTCCCATTTTAGGCACTTGATCCACAGAGGGTACAGAATAAGTTAAGCATAATGCATAGAATGTTCTGCAATGTTAATTGCTTAGGAAGGTTTTGGTTTATTTACAAGTTGCAAGATAGAATAGCAGGAGCACAGGTCACAGCTCAGACAACTCTTGAAAAGCACACAAGAAATTACTTTTTGCATCATTTCTCTCTTACTGATGGAACTGAAAGAATTGTTTCATTTACCGCCCATACTGGATAAGGACTTGAACAAATGTACAGCTTATTACCAATGCTTCCCATTGCTTTCAGAAGCAGCAAGGAAAGCCTCTCAGTGTTCAGATCAGAGTATAACTTTGTCAAGGGCCAGGCTGTCCTTAGAGCTGAAATGTCGCACAAAGTGTATGTAGCTGAAAGAGAGATCCAAGAGGATTTTTCTTCCCCATATATCCTCGCTTCTGAATCTCCATGCTCACTTGAACAGAGGCAGTACACTTCAGAGTAGTATGAAACTTTTGAACTCTAGGCTTTAGAACCTAAAAGAAAAAGCTGGTTCCTTTCCTGCTGTAATCATTTATGTGAGTTCATGTAAAATGCATGAACATTAACTCTTTCTCTATGTTCTTTCACTACATGCTCCACTTGCCTAGTTTAAACTGCCAAAAAAACCCACCACCAAAAAAACCCAAAACAACAACAAAAAAAACCCCACTACAAACAGCAACAACAAAACACCAAAAAAAACAGGAAGCTGAAAACTCCTTTCATGGACTGTTTCCAAGGGCATGCAAGGGCGTGAAAGGGCATGCAGTGGCAGGACAAGGGGGAATGGCTTCAAACTAAAAGAGAGTAGGTTTCGATCAGATATTAAGAAAAAATAGTGTAAGGATGGTGAAGCACTGGCACAGGGTGCCCAGAGAAGCTGTGGATGCCTCATCCCTGGAAGTGTTTAAGACCAGATTGGATGGGGCTCTGAGCAACCTGGTCTAGTATCCCTGCCCATAGCAGTGGGGCTGGAACTAGATGATCTTTAAGGTGATTTCCAACCCAAACCATTCTATGATTCTATGGTTGCTACAGTCAATTCTTCATAGGGTGTACCCTCTGGCACAGAGGTTGCAGCAACCAGGTAAAAGTCATAGCTCAAACATTTACTTGCTTTGAAATGTATTTCAAAACCATGGGAGGTATGCACTCCAAAAAAAACAAGTCAGGAGGATTATGCTGCTACAAGGAAGAAGATAAGCTGTTTGTATGCTAGGGAATTATTGAGTCTTTACATTAACCCTGGTAGATTGCTATTGCCACAGCTGAAGCTTAATGGGATAATCGCCCATAAAGCCAAACACAGGAAGGTTGAATAATTCCTTGAAATATCAAAATCTAGGCAGCAGTGCAATTGGGTGGGTGGCTTTTAAGACTATGAAGAATTCTCCTACAGTCACAGAAGCCTCATGCTGGAAGTCTATGTTATGACTGTGGCAGCTTATTGTTCTGCTGCGCTAGCACATAGGTACTGACTGCCAAAAGATCTTCTGTGGGCAAAGAGAGAAATGCACACCTTGACTGTTTGCCCTTGTTGCCCTTCTGTAGTGTGGGTTGTTTCACTGTAGCTGTGAAGGCCTACAGAGTGAAATGACTCTTAGACCTTTGTAAGAAATAACTGACTTAGCAGGAAAAGTTACTGCTAATATAGTGATCAGGTCAGTCCACTATCTGCATTTATATGGTAGCTGATAACTGACTTAGCAGGAAAAGTTACTGCAAATATAGTGATCAGGTCAGTTCACTATCTGCATTTATATGGTGGCTGGTCGATGCCATTGTCTGGGTGCACAACCAGAGAAGGCAGAGGAAAAAGAGGCAAAGGGTAGTGCTGCTGAAATAGAGGCTTCTTAAGCTGATTTCACAGCTGAAGGCAAGTTACTGTGAAACACCAGAGTTAAGCCACAGTTAACATGCAATAAATCCTACCTGAGGGCTTCAAGCCAAAATCATAAAATCATTTAGATTGGAAAAGACCTTTAATATTATTTAGTCCAACAGTCAACGCAGCACTGCCAAATCCACCACTAAATAATGTCCCTAAGTGCCATCTCTACATGTCTTCTAAATATCTCCAGCAATGGTAACCCCACCAATTCCCTGGGAATTCTGTTCCAATGGTTGACAGCTCTTTCCATGGTGAAATATTTACTAACATCCAGTCTAAACCTCCCTTGGCACAACTTGAGATCATTTCCTCTTGTCCTGGCTATAACCTCATTTCAGGTAGCTGTAGATAGCAAGAAGGTCTCCCCTGAGCCTCCTTTTCTCCAGGCTGACACCCCCAGCTCCCTCAGCTGCTCCTCATAGACTTGTGCTCCAGACACTTTACCATATACACCTAGCTACTTATTATAGTAGACCAAATGCCAGTTCTCCTGATGATGATGTGAAGCCAACTGGAAGCTCCAGGTTTTCTGTGATCAGAATGACTTTGTACAAGTTCAACTGCATGTCCATGCCTCATGTGGTCAAATATTTTCAGATTATAGTATCCACAAATACAGAGACTTTTATTTTTTTATGATGGTATAGCTGGGCCTTTATCCTTGTGTTCCCTACAGAATATGAGGTTAGACTATATTTACATATACTAACAGAAATTTTGCACAATATTAATTTGCATTTGCAAAACTTTGTTCTTGCAAATTTTTTTTTACAATAAATTACTGTTCTGAAAAATTCTAGGATGAACTAGATATGAGACTTGAAGACAGATGCCCCCCAAAAGAGAGCTAAAGTTGGAGGAATGTAATTTTAAGGAATAAACTTTAACTCACCACAGGATTTATGACAGGATTCCACGTGAAGTATTATTTCTTAAACTGCTTGAAAGTCTTTATTGGTATAAGTGCAAGAAGTTATTTGATCCAGGCAAAAGTTTGCTTCTTAATAACTACACAATCTTTATTTCTGACAAGCTCTTCAATGTAGGTGTTCAAGCATACATTGGTTTCCAATTCTTTCCACGCTGTGTTTTCAGTAAACAGGCAGAACTAAAATCGGGATAGTGGGTATTTCTCTAAATTACTCCACTTTCACAAATGGACTCATATTGATTTTGTGAATACATCTTCCAAACAAATAATCTGTTTCTTCCAGCTAGATGTGCCAAGCTCTACTTCAATTTAATTACCACACAATGTTGCAAGACACTGAAATAAAACCTTGCTAGTTGAAAATAGAGAAAAGAAATTTTATCACATCTTGGTACACATGTATCTTCATGCAGATTGTAGAATGGCTGCTGATTGATTTATGCTTTTCCCTGCTTTCCATGAAGTCAACCCTCTCCAGTCAAAATGCATATACTGTGGTCCCTGCTACCCAGTTTTTACAGCATTGTGCGATTGGCTACATCTGCTGCAGCTATCACTGCTTCCTAATAGACTTATGTCTTTTCTATGCAAATCCCTTGTGCTACATACACAAATAATGGTTCTCATGAGCTTAGAAATCCCTTATGATAATGCTGCCTAAATTACAGCCTCACTGAAAATACCTTTTAGTTTTTGAACAGCTATGTGTTTGTGCACACTGCTAACATAACATTGGATCATCTGGCCAACCTTTATTTCCAGGTTTGCTTTGGCAGTAGCCTGGCTGATAAATACTGATGAATCTGTTTGAAAGAACAACCCTTTGTGCAGAGGTCTCAGCAGAGAGGGCAGGCAAAGAGTATCATTTGGAACTGCAGGGCTATACATCTGTGTTGGACAGAGTCTGTGTTGTTGCTTTGCTTGCTGTGTGTTTTATAAAGGGGAGTGTTTGGGAAGAGGGGGCTTCTTCCCCTAGTTCCTTCCTTGTGCACTTGCTGAGATTATACCTGTCAGCAAGAGCTGATGATTTTTCTTTCCCTTGCAGGAGTCAGTGATGATCTGGGGAGAGAATCTGCTACAGTGCAGAGTGAGGTAGGGAAACAAACCAAAGGGTGAATAAAGAAAAGGAGGGAGTACAAAGAAATACTCCAGAATCCCAGAGAAAATTAATATACATTTTAGTCTTTTATGCAGTGATTGCT
>NW_008654137.1:26778-50305 GCF_000695815.1 Acanthisitta chloris | reverse complement strand
AGCAGCCTAGTCCCATCACTAAGCTTTAGGAACATAGGACTTTCAACATTCATCTCATCCCAGGTCTCACATAAGGCAGTTCTGAGCACCAGATTTCCAGAAGTTTCCTGCAACAAGTGAATACAAAATGATCTTTTCAAAAGCATCATCTAATATCTGGGTCAGTACTGAGGTTAAAATAGATATGAATGAATATCAGTCTTTTCAGAGTAGAAGTGATAGTATCAAAGGGAAGGTCCCATCTAAAGCCAGAAAATTGCTTTTTTAATTAATTTGAGGAAACTAAGGAACATAGATGTATGCTAGAGTCACCAGACTCAAAAATATTGTAGTAGATTGTACTAGGAGAAAATGGGCACAAAAATAACTTCTTTTTGCCCTTGAAACTCAGATAACAACACTTGGAAATGTCACAGCAGCTGGCAGTACTGTGCCTGTTAGTTTCAAATGACTACTTTTACTTACTTTGCAGAGACTAATTAAACAGAAGAAAGCAGATGTGGCTTAGTACAAAACTGGTGAGGCCTAACTTCTTAGAATTTTGTTTTAGTTTACATCCAAGAGATAGAGAGAAAGAGTGGTACCCTATTACATCCAGAATGCACGAACCAAGAAGATGGGGATATGTTATCCTGATAGTTACTCACATGAATCTAGAAATTTTAGCAAAATATCAGGGCTACATTGTACATACATCTGTGTGTTTAAAAAATCATTGTTGCCTTAAACCAGAGGTTTATTGATCACTACAGAACAATGAACTCAGACTGTAGGATTCTAAGGCCAGAATACTAATGGCAACTGTTTCAGCTCCCAAAACAAATTTTGCATCCTATTAGAAATGTAAATAAAAATAATATGCTGTTTAATACAATTTTATGGATTTTAAAATATTTGTTTTAACATCTGCTATCAAATTAGAATCTGAAAACACTCTCACGTTGCATTTTGCATGTACTAAAATTCTGGAGTTTTACTACAGGAATAATGCAGTAAAAATAAAACAAACAAGCAAACAAAAGAGATGAAAGGACTAGATTCAGGGATGCACTTTGCATTATGGAATCTCCTAAATGAGTGCAAAATGAGGGTAAAACATTAGCTTTTGTATTTGTAGCATTTAAAAAATATTTTGCAACGTCGTTAGTAAGTATACCTAGTGCAGCATCATGGTGAATGAGCATTGAAATTTTGCAGCAGAAAACAAATAGAGTCAAATTCCAACTTATGTTAAACTGATGCAAATCAATTTCCTGTCTGGGCTGAAAATCAAAGCAGGTTTTGATCCAAGTACTGTGCATAAATCAGGTATTCATCATATGTAAATTGGTACATTTTCACTCCTTCCCTTTCAGTCATATAACTCCAAAGGATAATTTTTCTTCTGTATACATATGTACCCCACAAGCTGATCAGTTTAAAGCTCAGCCAACAGTATATTGAAATCATTCATGTCTTTAGAAAAAGCAGTGAGTCACATAGGTGACTGAAGTATCATTCTTGTGGCTGCGATGACATTAACTATGTTCTGTGTTTGAGACTATAAGGATCAAAACTCTCTTTTCTCAGGTGTCTCTATCTACTCATAGTCCTCTAAAAATTATAGGAATTGAGAGTCTTGAATAAAAAGTCCCCCAAAGGAGAAACTTTACAAATATATTTTAAATAAACCTATGGCATTGACAATTTTTATGACATGGAAAAAGAAACACATTAAAGCTGTAAATGGGCCAAGTCATATTTAGAAACCCTCATCAGGTATACAAGCATTGCTATGAAACCATTTTTTGTTTCAGTGTGTTCAAAATTAGAGGTGATAAATCTTTGTGTACTGACTGGCATGTTTGTGGATGTCTTTGTCATAGAAGAATGTGTTCTTAAAATTGTAGATGGGTTCAAGAGGAAAACAGGCAAAACACAGAAAAGAAATCCATTAAAAATGCATAGAAACTATGAAAAGAACATAGAAATACAGGGATTTCCTGAGTTCATTTAGTGCAGATTGCAGATTTCAGTTTCCATTTTAGTTGGTGCCAAATTTCAGGTGTTACTATGGATAACAAACATGGGAAATGATGGAATCAATACAACCCAGGCAATTCACTTCAACCAAATGAAGTTAATATTAGGTCCAAAATATGATATACCTCATTCTCTGAGGAAGGAAGATAAGACATCATTCTGAGTGCAGTGTGGTGGATTGGTGATTTATGAAAACTTAGGGAAAACAGCAGTGTATTTACAACTTCTATGTAATGAAGACAATGTATTTTTATTATGGCAAGGCTTGACATAACCTTCAGCATGAAGCATGACCTTCTGTAGTGACATAGACCATAGTCATGGGAGCAGATGGATATTGTTATCTAAATTGTTATAAGTCAATTTGTTTACAAATTTGGAACAATCATGTATGAAGGCTCCTGTAATCTGTCAACAGATTTTTTTACTACTGTTTGAATAGATCACATTTATTTTCTCCTCTGCTAGCCCACAAAGCCCTAACTCCCTGCACAGGCTAGAAATAAAGTTGTAGTTGCATACCACAAGAATGCCCATGACAGATTTATGCTGAGAGTAAGACAACATTGAACTGAAATGCAATTGGACCTCCTCCTCATTTTGTATTTTATGAGATAATACTGCAGGTACAGGGGAATATTTAGTGAGTGACTTCTCAGAAACCATTGTATTGGCCAGTGTTTTCCAGTCCTGAAGAAGGAAATATATAACTGGTCAGAAACATTTAAGGGTCGCCTACCTGCTGAATGACACTCACCTGTGCCAGTGACTTAGCTTTCCCAAGTAAGAAACAAATTGAATGCATTGAAAGTAAATTCTAAGGCACTGCATTCTCATTAATAGTTCCCTGAGCCCACCGGGGAAAGCATAGGACTTGCTGTGTCTCTCAAACGCAGAAAGAAAGGTGAATGAAGCACCTACACATTTGCACCTCTGCAGGATGTGGCTTCCCCTTCTGATCTACAAATTCAGACCAGTTGGGCAGTGTCAATCAATATCCTGTTGGATAATTCACATGTCTTTTTCTCTGTGAACTCCCTGGCATACCTTTGTTAGCAAAAGAAGCACTGAAAGCAGCTGATGCCTCCTTTTTTCAGAGCATTAAGACAGTTGTCCCTGATTCTAGCTCTTTTTGCCCAGCAGTGATGGTCATATTCTTTGTACAGACTCTTTAAGAAGCCCTTCCATCTGAAAGACCATTTCACTTCATTCCACTAACAACCATTTGATTTCTCCATTGAGTCCCAATGACAAGAAAAAGCAAGTAAAGACTGGGTATGGATCATGTTAGAAACACAGGAATTCCAGGAAAAGACAAGCAGGATTTCCCTATTGCTTAAAGTGAGGGATGGAAACAAGTCAACCCTTTGATGTGTATTTTAATACTTTGTGCTTCATATGAAAGGAAAAGCACTGGAAAATGTGACCTAAAAATTCTAGCAGCAGCCTCATCAGAGATAAGCATCACTTGTTAAGCTGATAATGTTCTTCCTCCCTCGAGGAGCTTTGTGGTCACAGATGCCTGAGAACAAAGCAGTATCATATTTAGTGTATTATTCACCTGGATCCTTGCCAGGCATGGTAGACGAAGAGGTTTATCATATCCTCTGTGCTTTCAATAGACATGTTGTTTGTTGATATAGGGGATGGTGTTTCTGAAGATAGTGTGGGCTCCATACAGAAATTCTAAATATAATCCAATCTATTCAGGCCAGTGAGGGGTATGGTATTGATCAGAGATGGACAAGTCTCTTCACCTTTTCTGAATAAGACAGACTAGGGTAATGAATGTGTTGGAAAGACTTTCTTCTCACAATACATTACCTTAATATATCTTTGGCCTATTCCCAGATTTCCTTTCAAAGCCAGTTTCCCCTCAGGAGCAGAGGACTCCCACACTAATTGTAGTCTCATTTCTAGTAAGTTGGCTACTAGAAGAAGCTCTGCATTATAATTCCCCCGTTGTATGCAGAAAAAGATGCAGAAAAGTGTGGTCTGATCATGAGGTGTTCACATGGCAGAAGGTATATCAGTCTCCCCAGCTGTTGTACTTTCATCTCTGCCATCAGGTTGAATCCTTTCAAACATTTACAGCTATATTGACACAAGTGAAATGTAGAAGCTTTGTTTGTATTAAAAGTTCTAATTCATATTCAGTGCTTGATGGTGGGTTTGTTTTTTCAGGAACTATACACATATTTCTCACTTTTCTGGAAGGTGTAGGGGAAAGCAGGAGGACAATATAACAGCATATCCTTGCCAGTCTCATACTGAGCACCTGTTTCAGCTACAGGAGGAAACCTAGGTTAAACAGTGACTGATGTGATACACAGAGCAGGCTACCAGAGCTCTTTAAACAGCTGTATTGAGTGTAAGGTGCAAGTTCTGGAGTGGCTGTGGCAGTGACACTGCATACTTTAAAGCGTTGTGGGGTTTTTGGAGTGACAGCTAAACCACAATGCTGCACAAGTATCCAGGATCTTTGCTAAGGGCAGCCACATGTTCCTCACCTGTTGCTGCAGATAGTGTATGATTGGAAATAAATTTGGCATGCAACCGATGTTCGGGTTTCTGCCACTTGTTCTGATACCCCGTGCACAGCCACATGTCCCAGCAGGTGATGCTGGGCACAGATGCTGAGCCAAGCCCAAGCTGATGAGTGTGGATTGGCCATACGGAGCAGGTGGTTTTCCATGGGATATGTTGTGGCAGGCCCCAGCCTGTCCTGATGAAATAATTACTATGATTACATCATGCTACTGCTTTCATGTATTTCTGCAGGTCATTGACTCGATATTTGTATTTCCCCATCCTGAAAAAGCTGATTACAAACCTTTTGTCATATATTTGATCCATATTGTGAGGACAGAACTGGTTTCATTCACAGAGTTTTATTTTACTTTTTTGTCCCATTAAATGCAAGCTACCAATGTGAAGTCACTTTTCTTCTTCTAGGGAAGCTTTGAAACTTTTGGGGTTATGTTTCATAAAATCATGACCATGAGCTAAAGATAAATTTCTGTTTACCATTGAAACAACTTGATCTCCCTTATCCACATAAAATGTTCTTTGTTTCTTCAACATGGTTATATAGTTTAGCTTTTATATTTAATTGCAGGGTTTCTGGCACATGTCAGATTATAGAATGGTGAGACAGAGAAAGCTATTAGGCCACTGATCCTAGATTTCCAGAATCTGAATTATTTTAAGAAGCAGTCACACAGCAGAAAGAAGAAAAACTTACTAGAACCATTGTTAGATGAGCTGTTCAAACAATAAAACACATACAGAATTTACATTTTACTGTGGTCTTATATGCAATATTCACAAAATCTGTTCTGGTAAAAAAAATCTCCCCTGCCAGAGTAAGGATGGCAGAACCCAGTTCCCTGCCAGGTCCTAGAACCTGTTTGAACCATGGAGCTGCAGATATGTTTAGTTTCAATTTTTTCCTATTTCCAAAAAATTTGGTATCAGCTCATTGACTGTGCAATGAAAAAAGTCAACTGAAAAAATTGCAGATCAATAAACAGTGGCAAGTGACAGAGTGACCCCACAGGGCTTCTCTTTTGGAATTGTCCAGACTACTCCTCTGAAATCTGTAGGTTTGAAGTACCTCTGGCAAAGGAACAAATGTGCCAATGACTAAGATGCTTTGTAAAAAGTAGGCACTGTAAGTGCTGTCACCAGCTGTATATGTATTTATGACCCAGGAGTTCCAAGTCACATGTCCCTCAAATGGAATTGGAGTTCAAATACTCCTCCTTCCAAGCATTATTGCTTAATTAGATATCTCCTTACTCAGTCATGCTGCTGCTGCGGATTTCAGGCCCGTGTCTGAACAGGGCTGTAATGCCTGACAGACCTGTTTGCCAGACTCTACTTGCAGAGTAGTGAGAAAAAGCTGGACATTCTCAGGCCAGAATTCCCTCGTGGTCCTAAATTCTGGTGAAACAGCAAGGAAAGAGAGTAAAGAAATTCAAGAAATGTCCACCTATCAGCACTCAAACACAGAAAAAGAACCGACTCCTTGCTAGGGTCCTAGGTAACTCTAACTGACAGACTGGACACAAAATGAAACATTGAAAGCCCAAACTATCTAGAGATGTAGGGATTAAAACTGTGATTTGAAGCAGTATGTTGGGAGCAAGCAGAGGTTGAGGGAGCTCTGTGATGCCCCAATGTGTCTCCAGGTTGAGGTGTGGCAATTGAACTGACCTATTTCTTCATGATCAGAAGTTGTAACTCCAAATCCTTATGAAAAGCAGTTTAGCAAGAATTCCACTTGATTTCTGGGTTCAATGTCAGCTAGTGAATTTATTGAGGAACAGCTTTTAAGGCTTCACTTGGGCTGCAGATTAAAAAGATAAAAGTTTATGAAAAAAAGAACAAAAGCAAGATTCCTTGCCAAAATAAAACTTCTCTGACAGGTATGTATATGAAAGTTTTAAAAGTGTTTGTATGAAGTCTTTTTTGTGAACTGTCATTATAATATAATCAGAGACATCCAGCATCCTCCTGCAGACAAGTAATCAGAGTTACCAAGAAATCTTAGCCTGTCAATGAGGTGGAGATCCTCTGACACACAAAGTGGTGTCTCCTCCTTTGGTTTTCACATCCAGCTTGTATCACTTCCTTTTCCACTGTGAACCTGAGCAAGTTATCCCTCCACCAAACCCCTCACAGTGAGACACTATGATTTAGATTTGGAGCACCTGCTTTAATCCAAGGAAGACTGGGGTTTAATTTTGGTTTATAGTGTAGTCTCAGTCCCCAGTGTCTTGGGTTATGGTTTTTACCACATTCACTTTGCTGCCCAGACCATCTACTTGTGATTGAAAACTTGACTTTTAACATAATTAGTGGCAGAGCTCTGCTTTTTAATGTCAAATATTTCTTGGCTGCTTTTCCCAACCTGCTGCTCCCAGTGTTTGGAGTGCACACTGAGCCTGAAAGCCCATTACTGGTTGTCATCAGTGAAATAAGACACAAAAAAAAAGTGCTGATGCATCATTTACTGCAACTGGAAACCACTTAATTAATATACTGGGTTTATGTGTTTAATAATTAAATTTTATTTCATTATTTTTCCTTATAAGTGTGCAGAAGGGGTAACTACTCCTCTAACAAGTGCTTTATTTATTGTTTTAAAGGCATTTGGATACTGTCTTATGAGACCTAAAACGTTCTCTTCATACACTTCCCTTTTTCCTTCCATCTAACTCATGAACTAAGAACTGAATCAGTAAAAATTATGCTCAGAGCTGATGGCTCATCTATTTCCTTTCTTTGGCTGCTTTTACAAGTCGGCAAAGAAGGTGCTGACTTGGCAGGCTTCAGAGCCAAGACTTTTTAAGACCAACTAGTGATTTGGAGTTCTTATGTTTTATATGCCTGGCTTGAAATGCTGTAGAGGCAATTGATTTTCAGAGGAATGGCACTCAGCACTTTGTAGAAATCCAAGCCCTTTCTAGCACTTTCAGAGTTATTGAATACTTTTGAAAATCTGGGCCCAGGTCTTTAAGTTGGGGATCTGGCAGTGAAAGTCTGGGCACAGTTTTGCTCCAGTGTCTCTGAGGGCTTGGACCATCAGAGCCTTTAGGAAGACAGAGGTTCTCTTCAGATGTCGTTTCCACCTTCTCATGCTCCTTTTGCTTTCTGCTCTTTTTAGGAGCTGGGAGGAACTGGCACAGTTTTTGTTTCTCCAGATAAAATTAAAATCCATTATATATGCGCCTTTGCACCCCTGGAAGTACTTTGAAGTTCAGTTTGAGACCACAAGTGTTTGGGTGGAAAACAGAATGACAGAGTATTTTGAATTTCTTATTTTGGATAGAGTGATAGGTAGATTCATAGAAGAGAAGGCATTCTGATTTCTAACCAGTGCCTGCTTCAAGTCACAAGTCAGAGCACAGGAAAAATTGAAAGCAAGGCCACAAGTAGCAGAGGAGTCTGCACATGTGAGACAGGGCTACAAATGTTGTCGGCTGCAGGGTGGGAATAGCCAGGGAGAGACAAAGCTTATGTGTTTGCATCCCAACACTTTCTAACCAAGTGAAAGCACTGAGTGAAGACCAGTACCTACAAAGAAGGGATGATATACTTTTTTCCCAAATACATAAGAAACAAAGAAAACCTTTCACCAGACAAAACTGTCTCCATTTTTATCAGTAGGGACTACACTGTAGTCACTGAGCAGGACTTCAGCTGGACTGCGTCAAGTAGAACAGGGTGAGATGAAACAATATAAATGGAATGAGGTAAGAAATTCTTGAGCAGTCCTTTAAAAATGTTGACTTTTAAGTCAGTGAAATTAAGATACATAAAATAAGAAACTAGACACAAAGGTCTCTCCTACTTAATTGTGAAGTATTTGCCTCACCAGTCAAATGACAAAAAAGCAAGCCTATGGTTGTTTGACTAATCTCAGAAAAAAATACTCCAGTTGTATTTTCATATGAAGGAAGAATTTTTGCCCCAAATGTCAAACTAATCACTAGAATTTCAGAAGATAAATGTTTATTTGACATGTATTTCTGTATCAAAATTTGCAGGCATATTGCACTGCTCAGGCAAAGCAAGGAGAAAGACCGATATCACATATATCACAAAAAATGCAAAAAATCTCTTGGCTTTAGGAATGTTAAACTTTAGTAAATTCAAAGGAAAAATAATTATCTCAACCTCTTCAATTTGCCAATTTAATGCTTCCCATCACATTTCCCAACTCAAGGCGTCATCCAACCTGGCTTTGAACACTGCCAGGGTCGAGGCAGCCACTACTTCCCTGGGCAACCTGTTCCATTGTCTCACCATTCTCACAGTAAAAAAACTTCTTTCCTAATATCTAGCCTAAATTTCCCCTTCTTCAATTTGAACCTGTTACCCCTTGTCCTATCACTGCAGTTCCTAACAAAGAGTTCCTCTCCAGCTCCTTTGTAGTCCCCTTCAGATACTGATAGGTTACTATGGAGGTCTCCACGCAACCTTCCCTTCTCCAGGAAGAACAGACACAGCTTCCTCAGCCTGTCTTCACAGGGGACATGCTCCAGTCCTCTTATCAACTTCATGGCCCTCCTCTGGACTTGATCAAAATTTCCATGTTCTTGTGTTGAGCGCACCAGAACTGCATGCAGTATTCTAGATGGGGTATAGCTCTTGCCCAATTTCTAAAGCCAAATGCAAGTAAATAAAATCGGTACAAACAAGGATATTTTAGGACCATCATCTCTTCAAAAGCACTCATCTTCTTGATCTGATGAAATCCACACCAAATAGGCCTGTATAGAATACCAGCAATTTTAAAATATTTTAACATAATGATGAACACAAAATCACTTTGTCATGTGACTCTGAGTCTCTTTTGTAGTCATAAAAATGTTAGAAAAGTAGATTATCAAATTATTCTCCTCTGTTGTTTCTCAGAAAAGATAAATTAAGGCAGTGAAACAACTAATAAATATTAAATCTATGTCATGAATATTATTTAAATGTAATGTTAGTGTTACAGAGATCACATAGGCAACATGATGAATTGGTGTTGTCCGGTAAATCAACTTCACCTCAAATTTCATTTAAAGACTTCTCACACCTTGGAGAGAAGATACTCAGTGGTTGATGTAATAAGAGGCAAACACCAAGACAAAGACTGGAGCAATATCTATGTTTAACATGTTTGGTTTATACTGTGCTTGTGCTAGGACCCAAATTCAATTGCACATTGACAAGTGATTGAACAAAGGCTCACACTCATGTAAGTTTTGAAGCTATTCCATGAGCACCTGCAAGGAGAACAACTGAATTAATCTTTTTCTCAAAGGAACAAGAACAGATACAAGTGTCTGTCTGCAGTAAACAGGTACAGTTGACACTCCTGAAGGACAGGATTCAATCCAGCAGGACCTGGGCAAGCTCAAGTAGGTCCATGGGAATCTCATGAGGTTTACCAAGACCAAGTGGAAGGTGCTGCACCTGGGTTGGGGCAAACCCCAGTATCAATCCAGGCTGGGAGATGAACAGATCAAGAGCATCCCTGCCAAGAAGGACTTGGGGGTGCTGGTGGATGAGAGGCTGGACATGAGCCAGCAATGTGCACTGGCAGCCCAGAAAGCCAATCAAGTCCTGAGCTGCATCAAAAGCAGAGTGGGCAGCAGGTCAGGGAAGGGGATACTGCACCTTTACTCTGCCCTTGTGAGACTCCACCTGGAGTGCTGCATCCAGCTCTGGGGTCCTCAGCACAAGAAAGAGATGGACCTGTTGGAGCAAGTCCAGAGGAGGCCACCAAGTTGATTAAAGGGATGGAACACCTCTGCTATGAGGAAAGGCTGAGAGAATCGGAATTGTTCAGCCTGGAGAAGAGAAGGCTTTAGGGAGACCTAATTGTAGCCTTCCTGTACCTGAAGAAAGCCTGTAAGAAAGATGGGGAGAGACTATTTACAAGAGCAGGTAGTGACAGGACAAGGAAGAATGGTTTCAAACTGAGAGTCAGTCCATGTTTCAAGAAATTTATACATATCAAGTAGACTTATATCTTCTATTTTTGTTCTCAGGTCTGAGTTATAATCAATAAATTAAACCACCACATTGCCAAATGGTAGCCACAGGACTCTGAAAGCAAAATATGCAACTAATATCACTGTCAGAGCTGATCAAGCAATAGAAAAGCATATTAAAATGTTGACTTTTAGGAAATGTTAAAATCTAAGAACTGAATTTATTTTAGAAAATTCTGCTTTAACAGTTCCTGTTTATTTTCTCATCTTTGTGATTTTCTTATTTTGTGCTGGACTCTGTATCTCTTGTTTCCTATCAAATAATGCAGTCTTCCCATTTGCTGAGCTGATACTCAAGTTCTGTTCATAGTGGATGAAGGGAGATACAGTTTGAGATGATAACTTCATAGAAGAGAACAAGTAGCAGAATAAATCACAATTTGCATGAAGCAGAAGGATTTCCTTCTTGAATCAGAATTTTCAGAACTGGGGATTTTGTTTCCCTTTTTTTTTTTTTTCTTTTATTTAATGAAAAAAGTTTGTCCTGTATTTTTAATTTCATTCAAAAATCTGAGAAAATCAGAAACTTGTGAAAATATCCAATTCAATACAAAATCTAAAGTATTGCCAAAAGTTTTGCTATGATCAATATTTAAAAATGTGTAGCAGCCCTCAAGCTGAATAACTCCATCATAAAACCTCATTTTTTTATCATTTTGGTTGCAAAGTTATCAAAGTCTGTCATGTAGCCAAGCATCCAAAATGTTACCACAATATTTTAATGATCAATCACAAGATGGTAACACTAAGTCATCAAATAGATTATGGAAAATAACATTCATTGAACGAACTAAAGACATAATTGGTGTGAACCAATCTGGTCAAACAACAAAAAAAAACCAACCAAGAAAAGGGTTATAAACTTCTCGGCTGGTATTTCACGAGAATAATTCAGCCTGTTTATGCACAACATATATATATGTCTGGAGAAAGGGAGGAGCAATTAAGCAAATTAGTCCCCACCTCTGCAGTGCTGGCTAACCTATACCAATCGCTAAACCTGGGCATCCATTCTGACAAGCGCTGCATTCGTAAGAGGGATACATGCAGCAGCTTTCATCGCTTGTATTTCATCAAGTAAATACTGCAGGTGGTATAATCAGCAGAATTAATTCAGTTAGACTGTGTAAGAGTCTGCCAAAAACCTGTGCTTGATGGTTTACTTCTTCACTAGCATTTCCAGCAAGTATGTCACTAGTGTTAAGTGGCTTGGGGGCTGCTGCTGCTGCTGCTGCATGAGAAGCCATAAGAATATGCTGAGCTTTGTAAATTTGTCCATTTTATACAGTCCATGAAATTCATGTTAATTGATCTGCAAGAAAAAGCAGCTCCCATTCCATTACTGTGTCTTCCAAGTGCCTTTTAGGAACCAGCAAGATCAATATGTTTCTGTAAATAAAATGCAAACTATAGGTGCATGGTTATAAATTTGATAAAAAGCACGCAAATTTAAACTAATTACACTTTAATAAAATACATACTTGTATATTGGAAATTATTTCCCCATGGCCTCATTTAACTTGAAAGAAAATAATATACCTATGAAAACAAATACTTTAAGATTTAAGGTCTTTTCAATAAGATACGATAATTTACTATTACAAGAGGGCTTTGCCTTTACCTTTTCCTGTTTCCTAAATGTATTTTAGTGTTTCTGCTTTCAATATATTTTAGACATGTTGCAAAAAGGCCTGTGAAACTGCATGAGCAGAGTCCCAGGCACTCACTCAGTGGCTGTGGCTGTGAGCAGAAGCATCTGGGTTTATGCTATCTTAAGTTGTCCCATTCTACAACAGCATGAATCTGTCTGAGCTCAGATCTGCACCCCAAGTCCAGCACTGAGCCAAAGAGCTGTAGTTCTATTGCCTATGGCCTACATTTTCTGTAGGAGAAGCTTACTCCTTGTAGACTGGAGACCTGCCCCAGTTTTCCAAGCCCAAAGTTACTCATGCTTCAGTGAAACACCTTTCTTTGTAGTACTATCAACAAGCTTCCCTATGGTGTTCAGGCAGTTATAGAGAGTGTACTGGTTGGATCTTCCAGTCCCCAGAGCTCTTACCAGACCATTAGCTATGGTGACCAGTTCATTGCTTCTGGCTGTCCCAGCTCCTGTGGCAACATTGATGCTGCTTTCGACTCTTCTGAATTCTTGACTTTGCAAGAGATGTTGCCAGCTCCACTCTACTGTGTCCAGCCAAGAGATTAATGTCTTGCAACCCTGAAGCAACCTATTAGAACACATCTGTTCCTTTGTTACCAATCATGAAGTACTTTTGGCTCTCAGAAATGAAAAAATCCTGTCAGGCACTTTTATTTTAGTTTCTCTTATCTATTTCTTCACTCCACAAGTCCCCAGTGACTATTCCAGTTTAACATTCAATTTGCATCCATTTGTAGCCAAAGAAAAAATTATCTCTGTATTTTCAGTAGATGATAAGTCTGCCAGGTGCCTTTTGACCATGGCACTAATCAGTTTATGGGAAGTTACAGCTAAGGCTGGCCTCTCATCAAGTTATACAGTTTTTATTAAATGGACAAAGGCCAAAACTGCCTGCTTTCTTCAGGCAAGTGGCATTTTGGTTTTGCTCACACCCACTGATACACAAGCCACCAAACTGCAATGCTAACTCTGTTTTGTTAAGATATTGACTCCAAATTGCCCCTTGAATTGTTTTCAACCAGCTTAATTCTGCACTTTCTGCTACAGTACCTCGGCACAGTTAAAACCCCAAGCTGTCTGTTAAGACTAAAAACCCATGAACCCTGAACTGTTTTACACATCAGTGCTTTTAAGGTACTTTGGTTAACTGCATCACAGAGAAATAACTTGCTGGCTTCATTTCTCTCCAGTGGCATTTAATTTCCAATACACTGGATTTAAAAATGTTTATTCAATTATGGGTCTGACAGTTTTAGAATTGGCATCTCACTATGGCTCACGTTTTCAGAACTGCCTGTTGCTATGTTTTCACTACTTTTCCCAAATATGAAAGCAGATTATTTCTGTATTCATCATGTTCAATCCATCCTATCAAGTCGTTGAATTTTTCAGTGAAATAAATAAACCCAAATGGTAGTCCCTTGAAATGATGCTTTCCAAAAAGATTTTTAAAATGTAACTCAGCTTGTGCACTGGTTTCATAAGGTTACTATTACCAGAGCCCTGGCAATAATTTAGGCAGCATAAATAGCATCACCTAACTCAGGCCATTCTATGGTTCAATGATTCTATGAGGTTGGAGCTCAGAAGTCAGGGCCAGTGCCAGAACACGGTGATCTGGTAGTGGATCTCTGTCTTGCATGCAAGTATTGCAAAAGTGATAACAGTGGTGCCTGAGGGATTAGAGTGCTAATCCCTCCCATTAGCATCAGTACGCCTTCCTTTTCTTGCCAAATTCTAATGGCTTCCTAAGTGATTAATCCTGACTCTTCCAATAGTTTATTTAAGGGGGACTTATCTAATCAAATCAGAACTCTGCAGCAACAGTGTTAGTGATTTAGACTGTGTAATTACAGAAAACATGCACTTCTAGGGAGCACTTTAACTTATTCTAAAGTGGATTTCTAAAACAGATTGATCATGTTCCAGAAAAACCATCCTTCTCTCCATTGGCTGTAGAGGATTCCATACAAACCTTTCAGGGAAAAAGCAACACCCTAGGTATCTGAAACAAAATCAGGACTATTGCTAGCCTTTAAATCTTCCCAGATTTCTGTGCAGGACTCAGCAAAATCCACTGTTTAGCCTTATGTCAGTAATAAGTTCTTCCATATTTTCACCTCTTTCAAGTGTTGTATGTTTCAAATTTTTTGGTACAGAATGAACAATCCACAGCAGCTTTCCTACCTGCTTTAGCTGGAAACAGTTCAATGTATGAGTTTCAGGACAAGATATGTACAGAAATAAAATTATTTTCTGCCTACCTGTCAGTTTTGTTGACACCTATGGCTTGAAGGTGCAGCATTGAGCACTGTTAAAAATCTCTCCAGCTGTGCTTCACATTTCATGGAATATTTTTGAAATATTCCTACGATATCTGGTGCTCAGTGATCAGCCTGGAAAAGAGATGACTTCAAGATGCCCTACTTGTAGCCTTCTGGTACCTGAAGGGAGCCTACAGCAAAGATGGAGAGAGACTACTTACAAGGGTGTGCAGTGACAAGACAAGGGGAAATGGCTTCAAACTGAAAGAGGGGAGGTTTGGATTAGATATTAGGAAAAAGTTCTTTACTGTGAGAGTGGCGAGGCACTGGAACAGGTTGACCAGAGATGCTGTGGCTGGAAGTGCTCAAGAACAGGTTGGATGGAGCACTGAGCGACCTGGGCTAGTGGAAGGTGTCCCTGCCCATGGCAGGGCGGTTGTAGCTAGGTGATCTTCAAGGTCCTTTCCAACCAAGGCCATTCTATGATTCCACGATTCTAAGAGATCTGCAGCAAACATATTGTTCTTGATGTGATCCAACTAGCTGGGCATGACAGCAGAAAGAGCTGCATTATCTTTAGGGGGAAAAAAATGTCTCTGGACCCTTTTGCCTACTTGTGCTATTGCCAGTCAGATTCTAAGGCTTTACAGGAGGGGTTTGTAATGACTTCAGTGTAAGTGAACTTATTGGGGGAACTGTGAATATGCTGAGAACCTCCCCTACTGAGTGGACTGAAGGACTTCCTGCCCAGAGAAAGGGAATGTAAACAGGGTGACCCTTTCCGTTATCTGCTGCACCAGCAGGAGAACAGCAGAATGCTATCTACAGCACTAGCAGTCCAACTAACTTCTTACTCTGCTGGAAACATGACAAGAAATGGGGAAGAATGCTCTAGAATACAAAATGAGACAGATGGTCTGTTAAAAAAAATTAGCAGCAGCAAATCTCTCTAAGAGGCAATTGGGGTCTACCCAGAGAGAAACTGAAAGAGCCAGAGGAAGCCAAATAACTGCTGCTGTTCCAATTTTATGCATGTACAGTTCGGTGAGCCTTCAAAATAGAAGGCCAGAATCTTCCCTGAATGTGCTTAGGTAGAGATGCCAGTAGTGAATTTAGCAAATTTTAGTGAATCAATTGGCAGTCAATGCAAGGCAGTCCAAATGTAATGTTTGTATTGAATTTTCTGTGGGAGGAAAAGGCAAGATGAAGTTGAGGGTTCTCTCTCTCCCTTTTTCATGCCTCCAATTTAACTGTTGGACAATTCTCAATGTGATGCATCTGTGAATAAGGAAGATGTGATGCTGAGAAGCAGAACAGTATTAGAGCTATTGGATGGTGCAAGCAATTAATTAGGGTTCCCATCTGAATACTGTGTTTCTCTTTGGTCTGTGCCTATATGCTGAGCCAGAGAACTTCCCTATTTCTTCAGAATGACCAAGGCCCTGTTTCAGGTCTGAGTATTATAATTCCAGTAGTTACAAGCAGGTTACAGGAGCAGCAGTTACTCAAAGAGAAAAAAAATTGAATTCTGTGACAACAACATTTGCTTCGTTTCAATGAGGTACACTGTGCCAGTTGTACTATGCATAAAACATGACACAAGTGGCAAAGCTATGTGTGCTTGCACAGAGGCCAACTTTGAAATGGCAAATGGTTAGAATGAGAGCCTTGTGGCTCAGATCAGAGAAGGTGGCACTGGATTCCACAACAGCATGCACAGTATTGGAGGATGGCAGATGAATAGAAAAGGTTTGGGAATTTTGTTATTGGAGGATGGAGAAGAAACTGGGAAAATCATGTGGAAGGTCACTGAGCCATCAAGTGTGCAATGGAAGCTTTTAGGGGACAAAATCAAGTCCTTTTTTTTTAACACAGGATACAATTGAAAAGATACTGTGCTCAAACTATAGATGCCACAGTCAGTCACAATGATGATCACAGAATCACAGAATGGTTGAGGTTGGAAGGGACCATTGTTGATCATCTGGTTCAGCCTCCGTGCTCAAGCAGGGTCCAAGAGCACAAGGCACAGGATTGTGTCCAGACAGATTTTCTCCAGTGAGGAAGGCTCTACAGACACCCTGGGCAACCTGTTCTAGAGCACAGTCACCCACACAGTAAAGAAGTTGTTCCTCATATTCATGTGGACCTTTCTGTGCATCAATTTCTACCCATTGCCTCTTGTCCTATTGCTTGGCATCACCAAGCAGAGCCTGGCTCCATCACCTTGACACTCTCCCTTTAGATACTTACGTATATTGATGAGGTCCCCTCTTATTCACTGAGGCAAGATGCATAGGACTGCTTTATTATCTTAACAAGATTTTCTCATTTGGATCCAGTGGCATATGCTACTACTTCTGTGCATGACATCTTGGTTGTAGGGCCTTTATTGTTTTCCTTTCTGTAGAAATGTAACCGATCTCACAAAGACAGCTTGTTTCTAGAGGAATGCAAGCGGGTGGGGAGTGCCTGCAATTCCCCTTGTACTTCACCTGTTAAAAAGAAATTACTGTTGCAAATTGCACACACAGCACCATGTGTGGAATAACTGCTTACTTCAACTGAGAAACCTCCAACTGGAGAGGAAGAATTAGGGATATAAAAGATAAGGGTGAGAGCCAAGGAAGTATTATACAGGGAGCTAAAGAGATGGAAAAAAGTGAAACAAACTGTGGAGATGCAGTGAAACTTATGCTGTTCTAGTTATATTTGCTGACTGACCACTAATAATTCACAGTGAATTTGTACTTCCAGCTCATTCATTAGGCAAAGCATCAGGTTCTCACCACCTGAAACCTGATATGAAAAACTTTTCCTTGGAAAGTGCCCTGTCTCTGTGGGGATTTTAATATTCACATGTATTCCTGGCATCTGCATGCTTGCCAGAGAAACTGCATTTTCTTGGACAAGTGTCTCATTAGAGTCTTCAATACAAATACTGGGGTCGGGTCAGTCTGTGTCTGTTCTTTATTCTTTACTCTGCTGTACCATGCACAAACAAAGCCAGAAGCAATAACTCTTTGAAGTTACTAAGCAGCATTTACTCTGGAAATGCTGACTTAGATTTATGTAGATAGGGCAGGGAACCAACAAAAGATGCCACAGAACAGAGTAAGCAGACGGGCTCAGTGCAACAAGAATGGATGAAGTTAGAAGACTGATATAAACCACATTTTTTTCCTCCTTTCCCTGTCCTTTAAGAATGGCCCTGGAAAAAGGAAATCAAGTACTCTTTCCAAGTAAAAAGGGATGAAAAAGGAATCAAGTACTCGGTCAAGTGCCCTGAGAGGCAGGGAGGCAGGGCTAGAGTTTCTGCCTATTAACCATGTTGTGATCACCTCTACAACTGTGCTGGATCACTGACAGACTTTCCAGGTAAGTGAAAGTCAAATCAGAATTGGCTTTAGGAGGCAAAGTCCTGTGTATGTGATCTGACACTAGGACTGCATATCTGCTCTATTATTGTTCATGTGAAAAAGAAAACAAACTTGACCAGACCTAGGAGATGTGTATGCATGGCTACATTCTTCTTTGCCTCCCCCTACAAAACAGAGAGGGTGTTTCATATTGCTGTGCAAACATTGCTGTCTTTGTATCTCCTTAGATAAAATTTTGATTCAGAGTAACTTTACTGGAATCAAGCTGCCAAAAACTTTGACTTGATTTCTCTCACAGGTTTTTAATGTCTCCAGTCTCATTATAATCAGACTAAATGTGTGTTTCTAAATGTGAAGTTTCTAAAGCACTAAAACAGACTGAAACCCCTCTTGAGACAGAAAGCAGTTGGCTGAAAACGCTGAACTATGCTTCTGGCCAAGAAGGAACAGTATACCAACTCTGTGCTTTCCCAGCATCAGTTCACTCCAGCACCAGTTCACAGCACAGGACTGATTTGATTTTCACTGATTGCCAGCAGCCTCGAGGGGCCAGCTGCTCTAGCAGCTGGAGACCAGCCAGGAGTAAAGTGGTCCTGGCCACTGTCCCCTGTGCTGATGGCAGGGAAAGGAGGTGTACAAACTACTGCAGCAACCACTCCAAGATTCCTAAAATGGGGCAGAAACCCAGAAAGTGTCAGCAACTCTAGTTTTTCACATCAGCTTCAGCCCACTGAATGGGTGCAAAACTGTCCTGCTTTGGTGGATCTAGCTCCACGTGTGTACATTTCCTTACAATTCTTTTTTCTCTTGTCTTGTTATATGACAAACAAAAAGGTAAAAATAAAGGAAAATAAAAAAAAGAGTAAGAAAAAATCCTCAATATGTTTACTTACTTTCTAAAATCAAATCAATTTAAAATTTGTTTATCAGGGAACTGTAGACGGACAACGTATGAGACAACAAGGAAAAAGATCCTTACCTGAAGCAAGATTTATACAGATTTTAACACCTCAGCTAAGCTGTAAAGAGGTTAGAGGAGACAGAACCTTGTAACCAGCATGTATTCAGTGGTGACAACCTGGAAAAAGGAGCACAGAGGAACCTGGTTGCAGAAACCCCTCCAGCTCGCAGTGATCTAAGCTAGGAAATCCGTCAGGTACAGGGCAACATCCTAAAGGCTTGCTGGCTTTTAGAGAAGAAGATGGTATGTCTAAAACCATAGCATCATAGAATGGTCTAGATTGGAAAGGACCTTAACATCTAGTTCCAATCCCCTTGGTGTGGGCAGGGACACCTTCTGCGAGATCAGGTTGCTCAAAGCCACGTCCAACCAGTCCTTGAACACTTCCAGCTGTGAGGCATCCACAGCTTCTCTGGGCAACCTGTTCCAGTGCCTCAACACCCTCACAATAAAGAGCTTTTTCCTGGTATCTATTCTAAGCCTACCCTCTTTCAGTTTGAAGCCATTCCTCCTTGTCCTGTTAAGTCTACAGGTTCAGCACAGGCCAATGTTATTCAAAGTTTGTCTATCATAGATTTAGCAAATAATGTGGGATCTACATGTTTATTTTCTACACAGATACTTAGTTGCAGATCTGTATTTTCTCATTACAGGAATAAAGCCAGTAAAAGGGTACTTGTAGTGCTTTCTTAGAAATATATGAGATCATTTTAAAGGTCAAAGATTTTTCCTTTTGAATGCCACACTTTGGAGTAAAAATAAAAAGCCTCCTTTCCTAGTATTCTAGGCACACATACTCAATTACTGTTACCTATGTTACAGTTATTAGTAAAAGTGGCATTTTCACATTAAAAGATGCTACCAAGTAGCTACAGGTCAGTATAACAATTAGCAGCAGACTTACACCAAAACAAAATTTAAACAAGCAGTTCTGTTTACATATGTTGATTCTTAGTAAATTATCTGATAAAATACATTATTATATAAGGCGGATGAAATAGTTTCAAAACCTGTTTATCCCATTTTCACCATTTTGCAATAAATTTTTCTACAGGCCTATGATAAATATGCTACAGCCTAACATCTAAGGCACTAATCTTAGATGTGGGAGTTTTAAGTAGTCTGCAAGTAATAAATGTCATTAATAACCCTAAACTCTTTGCTTAGGCAGGCAGTGCACTAGTGGTACTACAAACAAAAGAAACAGTGGAGCTATATGTGGATAACTCATTCTCCAGAGTGGTTTTTTTCTTGCATTTATTTTGTACATGTTGACAGAATCAGACACCACGCAACCTCAAGAAAACTTCAATTACATTTTAGTCTGGATTTTTTGTTGTTTTCTTAATTAAAAAAAACACCTTTTTTTTTTTTGCCTTTCCCCCCCCCAAAAAAATCATAGATTAAATATATTGCTAGTTATGGCAAAAAAATATGAAAAATGCAAGTGAAGATGTAGTTTTTAAAATACCTGTTTTGTAGTTCTAGCTATACTGCAACTATCCATTTTTTATTTCAAATTCTCATTTTTAATAGAAATACAATAGCCAACAGTACAGAACATAAACCATATCAACAATGTTCTAATGTATTCAGTTAGCTGCCTTCTAACTATCCACACATCTCTAGGTAAACTCCCTGAAATAAAATTATACCTGTAATTGCTATAGACATAGGGATTTACCTGTATCTGAATTTATTTTTGTGATAGTTTTTTGATGTAAGTGAAAAAGCCCCACCCTTTCAGAAATGAAGGTAGTGGGTTTTGTCAATGGATAGTCTGAATAGAATCTTTTCCTCCTTTTCAAACAGATTATTTTACATAAATATGTTATAAACTAATCCACTTCACTGAAAATTTTAGGTTCAATGTGCAAAGTTTCATAAATACTATAAACATTCTAAAAAGTTATTCAAAATAAGGTAATGGAATGCCAGATTTTGCACATTTTTAAAATCTGAAAGTTAGAAGATGTACTGATGCTGATTTATGCTGATTCAGGAGTCAGCCCTTGCACATATTTCCTGAGTCTGGTCCCATAGGCTTAAAGATATTGTTAATAAATTCTTAAATGGAAAAATATCACCATATAAATAGGTGGCTTCTGTCCCTCACCTATGCATATACACAAACAGGGCAACTCTAGAAAATGGGCTTTCTAACTACATAAACACATTTATTTGTAAAATCTAAGTATTTGTCCACCTAGACAGATGAAATCCTGAACACCTTTGGGAACTAACATTTCTAAATACCTTTGTTGCCAGAGGAAACCTACACTTTTGAGTAACCCTCTACATCAGTCTACGTGCACTTCAAAGATTTCTGTCTACCTTTTGAAGTACACTATCCACATCCAATGCTAAAGCTTTTCTAAGTGGAGACTGGCAGCTGCAAAAATAGACTGTAAATCTGGTTTCATCCAGACTGTAAGTAGATTTAAAGACATATTTTCAAAAGTCCTGAGAGCCTGACTCAATTACTGTGCCAAGAATTTCTACCTTGACATTTTCACTCAGTAACTCCTTTCCCTAGTGGCCCACCAGAAACCTCTCTGCTCCTCATCACCTCCCCTTAATGATTCTTAAGAAAAAACAGGGCTGGAGATGAAGTCCCTGATGTATTTTGCCTTAAATGAAAGGCTGGAATAAATGGTCATGGCATTCTCTGTAGAGAAAAATAGAAATGTTTTTTCTACATGCTGCTGTATAGATAGTAATAAGGACAAGATAAACACTCTGCACTTGTGTGTTTAATTCTGTTATAGAAAGCAACTGCTGTGGACTGTGTTCTTCCATTCTTACCCAAAAGGACCAGAAACACTCTCTGTTATTCCTGTGCTCCACATTTACATCTTCAGTCCACAGCATCTTGAAGGTACAGAACAAAATTAAGGACTGATGAATCCAGCTGAGTCACCTCTTTCTGTATCATTAGGTGTCAAAATGCTTTACAAAGGCAGCAGTCATAGTTACCCTATGACACAGACGTAAATCTGATGTCATAGAGACACACAATTTCCTTGAGGTTAAAGTCATCTCTTTAAGCCCTCCAAGCACACCAGTGTGAGAGGAAGGAATAGGACCTGGCAGCTCAGGTACCCAAATGAGTTACTGCACCAATGAATCCATGGTGTCTTTTAGTCCATGGCATCTGGTGTTCACATCAGCTTGAAGTTTCTCATTTACATGTCTAAATTCCTGAACCCAAACCTAGTACAGTGACTGTCAGCATGTTCTGTAATGTAAGTCTCTGTTACTAAATAAACCATTTTAAGAGACAGTTGTCCAGTGAAGAAGGAGATAGGATTTTTGCAAAGCATCTCACAATGGCTATCAACAGGAAAAACAAGACTTTTATCTCACATATTAAGACTGAAAGAAGTAAAAAACTTTTGGATCCCTGTTTCTGGGAATTGGGCTCATTGCTGTATTTAAGAGTCTGTTATGGTTCTCTGTTTGACTGTGATGTTGGGCAAAGTTAGATTCACCATATTCCTAAAATATATAATTATTGTGAGCTAGATCACTTTAATAGACCTTTGAAGGAATGATGACAGGAAAGGAAGATAACTTCGTAATATGCGGAGCCCACTTACACTGAGTTTGTCAAAATTTGAAATAGATAAGTGCCAGTACTTGCAGGAGAATTGCCTTCTTCCTGGAAGAGTATTTTATTTTGTTTTATGTAGCAAAAGAGAAAGGAAAGCATGAGAGGATCAGTTAAGACCCTTTGGATAAACCCAGAGTATTTTGAAAATATCTTGGGTGGTTGATAAGTTGTTGGAGTGTTGTGTTTTTCTAAGATGAGAATAAGAAATTATTACTTTTAATACCTCTGCCAGTGGCTTGAAGCCCTTACTCCTTGTTCTTGCTTGATCAGTGTTTCAGAGAAACTGTTCCAGTTCCTTCCTGTGCTTTTACTGATTCTCTTTTCAGTAGTGCTCTACAGCAGTGCAGGGTTTATCCCAAATTAAAACACTTGCAAAGTTGTTGTATTACATTCAGAGGAGCTTTGGCTTACTTTTCGAGATTTACTGTGAGGCTTTAGGATAAATATGGAGAAAACAAGTCTGTCTCCTTTCTTATCTATCTTTTATATTTACCTTTATAACATCCATATAGTGTTTATTGCTGTAGTGTTTTCACAGGAAAAAAAAAGTCTTAATATTTAAACAGTACAAAATAACTTGCCAGTATTAATATTTGCATTTTTATTAGTAATGTCATAATGCCAAAGAGCTGCTACTGAAAATTAATTATCAATGAAGAAATTATTTACAGTAAGAATTCACTGGAGGAGCAGTAACATCTGGCTACATTCTGTGATTTCCATTCTGATAAGGCTGTAAAGTCTAATAAAATTAATTAGTAATAAAAAACCAAGCATCATAGCACATTTGGAGAGGTGGAATCCTATACTATAACCTTATTTAGGGATGCTTTCCAGTGTATTGATTGTATTAACATGTAACAGTTGAGAATCATGGGGAGGTGGTGTGGCATTTTCCCTTTAAAAAAAGTATAGGACACTCACTCACCCTGTGGCTGCTAAGCTGTACAGCTTCTCCCAGAAAGGGATCGAGCCATTCTAAAATCTTTTAGCCCTCTTTCTCTCTGCAGCCACCCAGGGCTTACTTCATCTCCCCAGGACTTTCTCCATCTCCTCAGTTCACCGCCAGAGAAAT
>NW_008654137.1:0-26725 GCF_000695815.1 Acanthisitta chloris | reverse complement strand
CCCTTTACTCCCTAACCTATGTATGGTAAACAGTCCTGTCCCCTAAAGCCCTCTTTTGGCTAGATTAGGTACAGTAAGATTTTTCAGGCATTAGATACGGAAACACAGCTGTCAGCAAAGCCTTCCTTCCTTCCAGAATGAAATGCTCTGTGCAGGAAGGGCACAGACCTGTTGGAGAGAGCCCAAAGAAGACCCAGGAAGGTAATCAGTGGGCTGGAATACCTCTCCTATGTGGAAAAGCTGACAGGTGGAGTTGTTCAGCCTGGAGAAGAGATGGCTTCAGGGAGACTTCATTGCAGACTTTCAGTTAAAGGGGGCTTATAAAAAAAGAGGGAGAGTGACTTCTTACATGGGCAGATAGTGATAGGACAAGGGGAACCATTTTAAACTAAAGGAGGAGAGATTTAGATTAGATATTAGGAGGAAATTTCTTACTGTGAGGGTGGTGAGCCACAGGAACAGGTTGCCCAGAAAGGTGGTAGATGCCTCATCCCTGGCAGTGTTCAAGGCCAAGTGGTTTACTCGGTCAGCTCCAGAAGTGGCATGACACCACAGCTCTACACCTACTCCAACAAACCAGGTCATATCCATTGTCTCCAATGAGCTCGAGTCAGGGCTGTAGTCATGACTAACCCTGAATCACACATGTTGAATCCTGTCTCTCTTAGCATGCAGCTGAGATGCATATTAATAAAAATGATGCATTAAATTGAAGGAAGTATTAAGCTGTTTTGTTGAATATAACAAGCCTAAAATAATTTCCTGAGTTAAGGAAAGGAGGTTAAGAATGAAGTACACCCTTGGACAGAAAGTACATGCCTATAACTTAAGCAGTGATTCACCACAGAGACAGGGAGGGTAGTCTGATGATTTCCAGCACCGAAGATGTGTGTTACTGGTACAGCCTGTAATGAAGAGACTCTTTGGCGAAGGGATTCAAGATCCATGATCTATATATTCCCAGAAGAATGTCTCATGGAAACTTTGTAGAGATTTTAAATATCCTTTTCCAGGCTTTCTGCTGCAGTGTAGAACTGCTAGAAAGCTTTGAAAGGTGTCAGCTTCAAAAATGATGTTTTAGCCCAGGGGCTTAGCAATTAGACCCTGATCCATTAAGATACTCTATTTAAGACCTCTCTGCATCCACTCCTTGCCCCCTCCCCGATGTAGTAACAAGCAAAGTAACAGGGCTTTCTCTAAGTAGTGTGCATTTCACCTTAACAGTATATCAAATGAAACGAGCTCCATGCAGTTAAGCAGATTTCATATTTGCAGGATTCCTTCGCATTCCAATTGATTTTAAGATTTCTCTCTCTTCTTTCTTAAAATCTTTAATTATTCCTGGCTTTCATTTATCTTTTATAGTTAAAGCTTTACTATTATTGTTATAACTGGAAAGCCTCCAATCCTGGTAGGTATTTCTGCATTGCACAGAAAAATGGAAATTCTGGACCATTTCCACATTGACATACTTTATCATAAGTCATGAACTTTACCTGGCCTGCAAATAAGGGTGAACTTCTTCTATATATTTTATGATAGGGAAACGCTCCACACAGTCTGATGATCAGGAATAGACTTTTATTTTGCAACAGCTGGGTGAAATATCTGAAGGAATGTTTATGAAAATTAAAAAGGCAATTTTATTTTCTGAAGTTTGGGTCCTCTTTTTCAGAAGGGGAAGGGGAACCTCTGAAAAATTATTAATTCCAGTGTTTTGTAAAGGAGCATTCAGGTTTAATATATTCAAAATCTTTATTCATGATGAAATTTTCTATTCTGTTTTTATTGTAGAAATAGAAATAATATTGAATAAAACCAATTTCTTTTATTACAGGTAAATCAGATTTTTTTATCAAGACTTTTAGATTCATCAAATAACCAAAGAATTCATTTTTCCCTAACTCCATCATTCAGAGTACTTTCAGGCAATGTCATTTTAGATACTTTTAACATATCCCATCGTTAATATGTAACAGAAAGATTTCATTTGGGTAGTTCCAATTAAAGCATAATTGGCATGGCAATTAGTACTACTGAGCCATCTCAGAAGGAATCTGGAGACACTGAACAAGAACTTAATAATCAGCTACACAAGGTCTAGGGGTATAGTTTTATGAAGATACATGTTTATACGTTATTTTGCTTCTGTTCAGTAATTTGATCATGATGTCCCACAAAAAATACCACAAAAAAAAACCAAACTAGAAACAACCAAACCAAAAACACCTACAGACCTGGTAGAGCTAGGAGGAATGAGCAGGCTAGTCCTAGTCAACACATCAGAGAGAAGTTGATTACAAATATGTATCATTAATTTATGCCAGGAGATGTTTTATTCATACTGAAAGTTGGGATCTCAGATGGGATTATGTTTTTTAACATTAAACATTTAATTAAAATGCTCTGTTTTTTAAACAAAAGTGCCAGACATGGTATGATTCTTGGGGCTATCCTGTGCAGGGCCAAGAGCTGGACTTAGATGATCCTTGTGGCTCCCTTCCCACTCAGAATACTCTATGATTCTATGATTCTGTGGTGAGGTTGCACTGCTTATGAATTGCCACGAAAAGGTACAATCATGACCATGGACATGGCCTGAAATGCTGGTGTCCCAAATATGCTCATCATCAAGGATGTCTCAAAACCCCTCCTTAAATATCATTGGAAAAGCAGGGTGGAATTGCACAAAAGCAGAACATTTACCAGGCGAATAAATGCCATATCCCAAAAGGTTATAATACAAAAATTTTAGTTTAATGACTATATTTTAGTCAGTAACTACTGAGAATGTGCTGAATGTGGTGGGTATAGATTGTTTGGGGTTACTTCTGTGTGACAAGAGATACTGTGCCTGGAGACACTGATGTTTCCTAAAGTCGTCCAGTCAGAAAGACAGCTCAACCTGCTCTGACTACAGCATCATCTTTTTTGTGTTCCCTCCTCTTTAGGAGAAACAAGTATCTGTAAATGCAGGTAGGGTCTAGTGCAGGAATGAAACAGCTACCACTCTGTCAAGCCCTCAGTAGTTCACAGAGAGGCACACACAAAAGCACTTTAATCTCATTTGCATTTTATGTCATCAAAATGGCTCTAGGGGTGAACTGATTGCACTATAACTAATCCTAAAGTTTAAAAAAAATAAAGTAGGGCAAGCCCTGCAAAAATAATCATATTAGAACTGAAGTGATGAGATATTTTTATTTAAGGAGGATCATTTTGACATTCTGAGCTTTTACTCTGCATTCCTTTCATGCTTTCAACATTTTGCTTATAGCCAAGAGGGTTAAAATCTTTTTATTTTTCTTCCCCTTCTGCTGTTATTTTATGCAGACTTTTGACTCCATAACCTGGGCTTTAAGAAAAACGTCATGTATCACAGGGCTTATAATAAAATTGAAAGAATAGTATTTTTAATTAAGGCTTTGTACCAATTAATTTTTTTGAAAGCTGCACAAAAATAGCACACATTTATATGTGCATATGAACATGTGTACATACATATATGAATAACTAATGCTTGTCCATCTCCATTGGGCATTGTGAGTAAATTTGTTTTCTTGAAGTATCCAAAATTATCTTGTTCATAGCCTAAAGACTGTATTTAGAACTTTTATTCCTGGAGTGCAAAGTGTTTTCAATCAGATTAATGATTTTTTCAGAATTTTATTTCATTGAATAGCCTAGTACTAAGTACATCCATGGAAGGTTTCTTGTATGTTTTCTTAGTTTGCTTTAGAAGTGTGAAATATAGGTTGAGTACTCATTGTTCTATTATATCAGTTTCTAGACTGCAATCTTTTAATAGTCTCTTCAAGTCTTATCTATTCTGTTCCTAATTCCTGATTTTACTGCCTTGGTAATCTGATTCCTAGTGCAGGCAATTTCCACCTCCCTCACTTTAAAGACAATGACTTATCTTTTGGTATAGTTCATCATTTCCTTTTAGCTGGATTTTAATTTTTTATCCAAGTTTCATATTTAGAAAAAAACATTACAGCAGAAATAGCTCAATCTCTTGCCAGCCTCTAACCCTAGCAAAACAAGCTTCCAAACCTCAAATGCTGAGCAGGGAAAATTTAGGCTTACCTGTGTCCTCTCAAAGTGCCACAACGAGTAGTGATTTAGTGGAAATCACTGATTCTCCTGAGTCAGTTCCAGTGCCTCTTTCTAAGGGGCACTGAACTGAAAATAAAATTTCTGATGGAATATAATCTTAAAGCATGAATAACCCTGTTTATTAAAGATCCCATTGCATCAGAACAGCTTTGTTCAGAATTTACTTCCTGGTAGTAATTCCATTCCATTTTCCTAATGCAGTGTACTAGATTAGAAAAATACCATGATACAATTCTTCTTCCTAAAAATTCTTCTATTTCTAGCAACACACAAATCAGCCACATTTCAGTGGTGCTCTTTGGCCTGACACAGCTGCTGTTCTCCATCCCTCAGCTGGCTTTTTCAGGGCTACAGTACATGATGCTCACGGATCTTAACAGGTGGCAATTCCTTGCACTCCTCCAGAAACCAACCCCAATTATGGTCACTGCCAGTGTCAGGGAATTAAAAATCAAGCCCACAAGAAATCTTCCTGGGTTTAAAGTTATTGGCCTATGAGGCTCAACCCAGCGGGAATTCAATAAGAATTGCTCCATTGGTAGCAAGATGTAATAAATCTATAGAGCTGTGTGAGTTCTGGAGAGCTCAAATCTGTGGAGCATGAAGTGTCTACACTTCTTATCAGGAACAGTGTGGTCAGCAGGACCAGGGAGGTGATTCTGCCCCTGTACTCGGCACTGGTGAGGCCACACCTTGAATACTGCGTGCAGTTCTGGGCCTCTCAGTTCAGGAAGGATATTGAGGTGCTGAAACAGGTCCAGAGAAGAGCAACGAAGCTGGTGAAGGGACTCGAGCACAAGTGCCGTGAGGAGAGGCTGAGGGAGCTGGGGGTGTTCAGCCTGGAGAAGAGGAGGCTCAGGGAGACCTTATCACCCTCTACAACTCCCTGAAAGGAGGTTGTAGTCAGGTGGGGGTTGTCTCTTCTCCCAGGCAACCAGCAGTAGGACGAGAGGGCACAGATTCAAGCTCTGCCAGAGGAGGTTTAGGTTAGACATTAGGAAGAGATTTTTTTATGGAGAGAGTAATCAGACTTTGGAATGGGCTGCCCAGGGAGGTAGTGGATTCACTATTCCTGGAGGTTTTCAAGATGAAACTAGATGTGGCACTTAGTGCCATGGTCTTGTAACCATGGTAGGGTTGGACTTTATGATCTTTGAGGTCTTTTCCAACCTGGTTGATTCTATGATTCTATGATTCTATGATTCTATGACCAGCACTTGACCCTGCTTCTTGTGACTGAGTAGCCGTGTCTTATGAAAAGGGGGAACTGGCATTGAAAAAACATTTCCCTACCTCCACAGGATCTGCTTCTTACTGGCCATTCCTCTTAGTTGTTTTGAAACGGTTTAAGACATCATGTTCCCAATGTCCTGAATTCAATCAACCACAGAGCAACCTAGATAATGGTTAGGTTGCCACACTTGTGAAATTACTTTCCCAGCATCCATAGTGAGGCACAAACTAACTCAGATTGCACAGAAGCTTTTTGCTCCATGGATGTGAGGACCGGCAATTTCAGAGAAAAATAGTGACAACAAAACCTGGGACATGCTAAAAGAATGTGCACATAGAACTGTGATTTTATGAAGAATATGCCCCATATAATGAATTACTAGAGATATCAGCCTCAGATTTCGTATTATGAAAAGAGATGTGACTTTCCTAAAATAAATACAGTTTGTTAGAAGGAGAGAGATGGAGTCTAGAATTTCAGTGGAGCTTAAGGACTTTTATCACAGAAACTCACCCAATGTAGAGAAGAATTAAGCAATATTTGTAGACATTTAATCAGATGCAGGAGGTAATAACACTTTGAGTTCTTTGGACTTTAAATTGTGTCAGACATTGGTAAACTGTTTGAAAGGAATCTAAGGTTTAACAGGAGTGCAGAGGTAGTTTTTTTAAATAGATGTAAATAAGTAACTTATAAAGACACTCTTGTTTCACATTTGTCAAATGCTGTGGCTTCAGTTAATGTGAGGGAGATTAATTCAATAAAACTGCTGTAAATTTCAGTACAGGAAGCAAGTAGTGTTCAGCCTGTAAAGAAACTATGAAGGCTAAACAAACCACTAAACAAAATCTTTAAATGAAGACTTTTGGGTTTGATTTTTAGATTTCAGGCTTGTTTTGTTAACAAAAATTATGACAACAATCTGTTATGGGTAAAACAAAATCAAGGTTAATTATAAATATTCAGAAGCTTTCAGGCTAGTGTAAAAATTCCTTCAAAACCTGACAAGGACTTTTTTTCCTAAATCATGGCTGATCTCACTCTGAAAATGTTACAAATCATGCACATGGAGAAGTGTCATTGCCTGAGAATTTCCAGATGTTTTCCTGGTCTTCATCAGTTATTTCCAAAATACAGAAATTACTTGTTTACTAGGCTGCAAAACTCTTTCTGTCTGTACTGTACACATCTTAAGCATTGACCAACACAATACCAGGAGACATTAGATAAAATTGCACTCAGAGAATTGAAATAGGACCAAGAGATCACAGATTTCATGGGAGTTTCAGCATTTCTTTTCTGAAACTGATGACAGGTAGGTGATTTCAGGACCCTGCCCTATTTACATCAACACAAGAATCATAGAATCTTAGAATCAACAGTACACAGTATTCACACTGTCTTCTGAAACTAATGCCAGACCGAGGCACTCTATGCAGACAGTGACCTAAACAGCTGATCATATCTCTAATGGAGACTATGGACCACCAAGGACCCCAGAGCACCCCCCGACTCTTTTCAGGAACCCTCCATCAGAAGACTGCACATGACCCATTGTGTTTCATAAGGCAGGAAAAATCCCTTCTCTTGGGAGGGATCTAGGTGTTTCCATGCTAATTTTAATGTATATAACCTGATGAACTCTGTTTTGTGGGCCCAACAGATCAAGACTGCAACCATTACTCCGATCACAGATATTGAAATTGCAGCAGTCGAGGTTTGTTGCTGGATCCACTGGTGGTGATATCCTTCCCTGTCCACTGTCTACTCTTAGCCTTCCACAGAATCACAGAATGTTCAGAGTTGGAAGGGATCTACAAGGATCGTGAAGTCCAACTCCTGGCCCTGCAAATGTCATCCCCAAGAATTACACCATGTGCCTGACAGCATTGTCCAAACACTTCTTATAGGATGACGTAGGTGGGTCTCTGCATAATCTTCCCTTATTGAACACTCCAGAGGGATAAGTGGCTTAAAGGAAGAAAGAAAAAGAAATTCACTCTGTCAAGTTTTGAAAACAATTGGAGAATCAAGAGTGCAAGTGAGGGAATGCTACAATTAAGTTTGCTCATGCAACCTTAATTCACTCATTGCCTATATGTTTCATCACAGCTTTCAATTGCTCAGTCAGAACCTTTTTCCATAGATAGCTTTCCCTTTAAATTGTGCAGGATAGATCTCCTCTGAGTAAAGAAGTGATATACAGTTATGTCTACAAAATTCTAGATGTTCTTGCTGCATCTGTTGAAAGGATACAATAAACAGAGCAGACTTCAGGAAAGGAAAGAACAATATCCATCCTAAGTGTCTCTGCATGCTGTTAGGTGTATTACTCTAAGGAGCATTTACACAAGCGTTCACCAGTTGAGTCCTTCCCTTTTTCTGGCTGGTTGGCTTGCAGTGTGGATATTAGGTTTGCAGAAGCACTGAGCACTCACTGTTCAGCTGGAGATGGTGGGATACATAATTTCAATATCTATATGCAGTGAAATCAGTGGGACATATATCTTAAATATCCATGTACTGTGTCATGCTGACAGCAGTGTGCAGCTGCCATTTTCAACCCTGGATCAACTGATCTTCTGAGAGGTCCTACCTCATGATGCTGTATGGATGTATACACAAACATTGTCAAATTCCTTGAAAAATCAGATTATGTGTCTTATACTGAGAACTGAAAATTTCCTTCTCAGCCTCAATTTTCTTGTCTAAAAATTTGAGACTAATAGGACCCTCTTCTCCCACATGAGTAGAAATAAAGTTTATTAACGGCTGTGAAACACTCTAATTCTCATACAACAAATTTAAAAAAAAAATGCTGTCTCAGAACTGGAAATTGATGATGAGAAGGATCACTTTAGCTTCAGTGTTCCTGTTTGACTTGCATTTAGGAGAACACACTGATATTTTTGCAGGAATGATGCCAGCACATCCCCCCTGAAGATCGAAGGACATGAGTCACCCACTGGGGGTGACCCCTGCTCAGGAATCTCACACTTTGGTCCCCTCAGCCCCTCCTGAACCCAGGCTAACCAGTTTAACCAGTTCTGGGTGGGGGACTGGTCAGTGGTCAGTGGATTTACATGAGAAAGTCCACACTTTCTCATTGTATCAGGGAGATACAATAATCACTTTTCCCTTAGGCCTTTCTAAGCTTTTAGTTCTCAAATGTCAACATTTCAAACTGAAGTGTCATTGTGCCAGATAAGAAAAGGATATAGGGAACCAAATCAGCACTCAATGAATTGTTTCTTCTTTTTAATAAAGCAGTCTGTAGTAGGCCAAATTTTCACTTTTCTTTTTATAGGAACCTGCTAACAGAGGAGATCAGGCTACATGGAACCAATGCCAGTTCTAACTGACACCATAACTGCCTGTATTATCAATTTATTAATTTTTGGTTTTGTTCTTATCGTAAGTAACTTTTTTGGGAGACCAAATACTAGTAGGATTATATAAGACTGACAGTTTTCTGTATTGTTAATTTGATTTTTGCTAAGTCTCTTTTGTTTTGTCTTGTCACTGGAAAAGAAATGGTGTGGGAAAATCTTTTACTGTTATCTTATGGAAATATAATTTTGTCTCAACAAATTGAGCATCTGGGAATTTGACCAAATTTAGCCTGAGAGCTGGCACAAGTATTTATGCATATTTGAAAAAATACGAATCAAGGAATATGTATTAACTTTCCCAGTTCTACCTTGGGAGGATTTAGATTTGTAATGATTTGGCTCAATTTTCCAGAAATATTAATGAGTGAACTAAATAATCTCGACAAAACAAAAGAAAATGTGGTGTAAGGAATTAAAGAGTATCTTGCCTGTCTTAGACACTATTAATGCCACAAAAGGGATTCGCCCTAAGACATGCTAGACACCAAGGCCACAAATTGAGATAAGCACAAAAGAGATGAGTTTGTGCTAATTCCAGGTCTGGCAGAGGTGAGATCTTGCTAGCACGTCCTGATTAATATACCTATACAAAAATCCCCACTGTGGCAAACTGCATATGCATATCAGAAATCACCTCAGACAGGCAGTACCTGCAACCCCCAGACTCCCCACCCCGGACCTTCCTCACTTCACATATAAATTAGGAATACACCTCCACGGAGACCTGAAATTTGGACTGTATAAAGGTGATACCCTGAGACGAGCAACGCAGGAACCCCACTACCAACAGCATGATCCAGGACTACCAGAGGGACAGCTTGGGACCTCCACCATCGAGAAGCCCAGGGTGAAGAAGGACCAATGGGACACTGCTGGATCCACAGGTGGTGACTCTCTCTTTTCTGCCTTTCTACCCTCCTCTCTCTCTTCCCTTCACTCTCTTTTCCCCCTCTCTTTCCTATTTCATTCTCATAATTATAATCAAAGAAACCCCTTATTATTATATTATTAACATTTTATTGTCTTTTGGCATATGGTCTCATTGGCACCTTAATTTGGGCAGAGGCACCTCTCACAAATCAGATCATAACACATGGTCATCTTAACTCTGACTGTTCAGCCAGCAAGGACTGGAAATACTAGGGAATGTGTCACATAACATTGTAGTGATCTGTCCACCTGAGCTAGCATTGACAGGCTCCTCAGACAGCAAACCTCACGTGCCAGAAGATCAGGATGGAAAATCTAAAGATGAAAACACAGAGTTACTTTCTTCCTTTGCTCCACAAAACTGTCTCCAGAAATACTTTGGCTTCATTTACTGAAATTGAATGGCAAAACATCTTGCAGGATGCAAACCCTTCAGTAGTGAAATATCAATAACCCCACCAGCTGATAAAACCCACTTGTACACAGACTTTACATTAATTTAGGCCATGTAGCAATTTACAATTTAAAGGGGAAAAAAGAGAGAAAATAAACCAAACAAACAAAAATTCAATTGTGTAGACTGTTTTAAACTGAAGCACAAAAGATTAATTATGTACTGCTCCTATTTCCCAGTTCTCTGAGAACTATGGCAACAGACAATTGAATACATCTGTATGTTTTGCTCAATAAATGGATATGCTACAAAACTTCCAGTCTATTGTAGTGTTGAGTTTTTCAATAAAATTTCTCTAAAACTCAGAAGCCAAGAAAAAAAAGAAAAAAACCCACCCTGCAGGCATTCATACATTTAAACATAGTTATTTCCTCTATTTATAAAAAAAACCCACAGTTCATTTTCATTCCAAGAATTTAGACAGATTTTGAAAACTGAAATCAAGTGGATGAATATGGAAATACAGTCATCAAGAAATTGTTACAAATCTTGTCAGGTTTACAAATGCAAAATCAGACCCTAAGTACTTTGCTGAGTTCAAAGCAAAAAAACTAGAGACTAAAAAAGATTTTGGCTTATTAATTATTGCAATGGTATCCTGGATTATACTGAATAGCTGTCTGGGAGTCCCAATTCTTGTATGCAGAGCGGTCTGGCATTTCAGATATGATGATTCACATTCACATCACTGCTAGGCAGTTGCATAGGTAGTAGTGGACTTCCCACAGAAGGCAGAGACCATAAATGGCTTCTTTACCTAAATGGCTTGTGCATATTTCCAAGTATGTAATCCTGGAGCTGATGATCCAAGCAGTCTTCCATTTTCAGTGAAGGAGGGTATGCTAGAAAACCTGCTGATTTGGAGATCCCACAAGGCAATTCACTCATCACCAAAGGACTCTGTTAAGAGAAGCTTATGACACAGGTGGAAGAAGTCTCAAGTGCATCTGATTAAATTATAAGGTTTCGGACTAGGACTTAATATAAAAATTCTTCTGGATTCCTTACAAAGCAAAAGGCAAGTAACATAACTTTCATTCAATTATGAGTTAATTCAGATTAGAGGTACATTAAGCTGGGTATTCTGTAAGATTTCCAGAAAGCACAGTTAGATGTTTTCACTGGGAGAAAAAGAATACCAGGAATAAACCCTAGATCAGGGGTTTTCCTATGCATTTGTAAAGTCTCATGTCCATGGATTTGAGATGTATCAACCCAGACCCTTGAAGCATTAGCATAATAAAGATGTGAAGCAGTAGCAATAACCTCTAGGACAGTATATGAATGTATAGAAAGTCACCTATTCAAAACACACAAGTGGGCAGGCAGTTGCTATGAGATATGTTTGGCTGCCACATGCCCATTCAGGTCATCTGCCTTGGAGATAGTGAGGATAATATGGGAGGGAATATTCCCCTCATTTCATCACTTACTATGACTGCGTCACCTACTGTGGCCAAGGAAAATAAAGGACACAATATATATTTTTTCCTTCACACTCAGTATGCACAAAATCTAGTTCAGTTGGTCATATTCTCATGAGTCTCCCTTTCACTGAACTGACCTTCCAAACTCCTGCATAAGATCTATCACTTTGATTTTGGAACACACTTCTCCACTAAACCATCCTCCCTGGAGGAACGGTACAGAATAATTGGAGAGAATTAATCCAAATGAGCCAAACAGATGTTGGAGAGAGATTTCCTCTCATTCAGTTAATTTCTGACTGAAACTTATCTTGTCCTTATCTCAGATCATCTTTTCCATTTGTCAGGCATGTTCATTTACTATTCAAATACACACCATTTAGCTAGTACTGGAGATTTTTCCCCAACATGTTAGTATGGGGCTTAGAAATACACTCAAACAGTTTCAGTTCATGCAGAAGAAATTTGAAATCATGACAAACACACTACAACTAAAATTTAATTTTCCTAGTAGACTACATTTAAGTTTCAGGATTTAATGATGGTTGATATGATAGTGCTGGTATCCTTGAAGGCAAATTTTTATTTTATTTTGCCCATTTTTAGGTAGGTCATGTCCCATTGTTTAGAGATTTTGTAATAAAAGGAATATTTGTCAAAAATAGCTAACAGTAGGTGCAACATGGGCAGATTACCCCAGTAAGACACCTTGGCCACATTGATTTCCATGAGTATAAAATTCAGAGTTCAATGGACTTCACACTACAATGAGTACAGCAGATCCAGCATCTCACCTTGTACATGGAAGACAGGCAAGGCAAAGGGGAGCAAGTAATGTAAGAAAAGTGCTAAGGAAAAATATCTGTTGTACCTGTTTATCTCTTAGCTCTGGAGGGTCAGTAAATGATAAAACCAGAATACAGACCACATGGGACCAACAACTAGAGAGAAGTGAAAGAAGATTTTCTTCAGAAGGGCTAGAAAAATCCCACAGAGGGAAACTACAGATCTGCAGATTTAAAGTGCCCATAAAGCAGCAGTTAGGCAGGGAAAATGACTGGCTTCGTGGATCTGCTAGGGAAAAGCAGCAGTGTAGAAACAGGCAGCACCTGAGAGCCCTGTTTCTATGCCAAGCAAGAGCAGAGCAGCAGAGTGCCAGTCCACACACGTTCAGAGGTGATGGATAGGCCCATTAGATTTTAGCTTTGTTACTGAGAAGTCAGAGTGCTGTTCTGTTTTGTGACGTGACGCTGGTCCACAAGGATCTGTGCTGTGTCTTTGAGCTAATTTGATATTCACTATCTAACATTTGCCTGATATTCCTTAAAAGTCAGTGCCTTCTGGTATCAAACACCTTCTATCAGTTTAAAATGTTGGGTTTGAGATTAATAAATCCCTCTTACTTGTATGTCCAGAAATTTTTCTGCTGCCAAAAGTCCACAAATAATTGTATTTAGGCAGTTTCATAGCACTATTGTGAGCAGAAAAGGTCATTTGCACTGAAAAACCTCTTTTCTTATATAAAATCAGTTTTACTACCACAAACTGAACAATGGCCATTTAGTCTTGTTGAGGGTAGAAATGCACTTTAAAAAATTGCAACAATTTTTAAATAACTTACTTTCATATGCCATGGAAATACAAGGGATTCTGCTATCTTCACTGCTATGCATATAGATATATATATAAACTAATTAAACTTTCTTTCTGAGGTAGATAGAAAGTTAAATAGATGAAACAGAGCAGGTCACTAGTGGATTACTTTCTCATTTAATTTGGCATACTGTTCCAAAATTTAAATCTCCATTGGAAATACAGCAAATCTTGAGGACTTTCAAAGTGAAGAATTTGGTTTCCACCCCTTTTAAGTTTATTAATATAAATCTAAGGGAGTTTTTATTAGGTACTTTTCATAGATTAGATATGAATCGTTTGCTTCAGAATTATAATGCAAATAGCAAATCTGAAAAAGTTATAAACTGCTTCATTTTGGATGATTTACAAACATATTCCCCAAATATTTTTTTTAGCTCAGAGGATCATGAGCAATCCACTCTTATTTTCTTATTCAATACACAGAACATCTGTATTACAGTAATAATAAAAATCTGTCCTACATTTCTTCCTTCATGACCTAATATACAGTAGGTGCATGGTAGTACTCATGACCTTCAACTGAGAAATAGTAGTCAGAGAATTGAGGAGCAAGACACTATTGAAATCACTTTATCTTAAGCCATGGAACAGTACAAACTGCTTGGTGCTCAAAGAACCGTGAGAAAGGCAGGTGCAGAATGCAAATGTGAAATAAGCCAGAACCAGGACAATGGTGCAAGGAATGGCTGCAAGAAAGCTAACAGTGCTGATAAGTGCACAACATGCCCTTAAAAGGCTATAGTAGGCTGGTGGGTGGCAGGATGAAAGAAGTAGTGAAAGATATAAATATGTAAACATCTAGCAATAAATTGTCTCAGCATCTACCACAATCTGAGTCCATGCCTTGGTACACCACAGAGAATCACTTCATAAACATTTCTTTTCTGGCTATAAGCACAGAATATTGTATGATGCCCTGTGAAAGCACTGGAGATCCTGAAGCAGTGTGATAGTCTCAGCAAGGTTAGCCAGACCAGGAGAAGTGCTGAGCTTCTTTATACACCTGACGTAACTAATTCAGTTAATTCAGGTTCCATCATGCCACACTAAATCCTGCCATGTAGATTATCTATTGCTTCTTAACTGTCCCTGTGTCTTGCAAAAATTACAGATAACAGATCTGCAAGTACCACAGGTAAAATCAGAACTCATGAAATTAAGTCGCTCATTAAATATTTTGCATATACATTCATGTGCTATCTGCACCAGACTTGCTAAAATGTCAAGGCATAGACTAAAAATTTAAAGCTGCATTTGTTTCCCTTAGATAATCTACATGCTTAATTTACTTTCTTCTTTTCTTGTTCATTTCCAAGTTGTTTGACACCTGTTGATGATCTACTGTTCTATTACTTTAAAGTACTAATATAAAGTTAAGTCCTTAATGTAAATAACATTTGCTCCCAGATGCTATAGGGTCAGATAAAGACCTGAAGACCAGGCAAGGTACAGATTTAAAAGGCATCTACACTATTCATTACTTTACATTAGCATAGAGGCCAAATAGTTCAATGGGACTTGATCAGGCTCTGTGTTTCTAAATGCTGCTGGCACTCCAGAACAAAGTTTCATAGTGTCAGCCTGAGGAAGAAGAACCTATCCACATTTGGGAATGATACCTGCCAAGCCACTACTTCAAGCAGTACCTCAGACAGTACTTAGCCATCTGCTGTGGGCCAAGGAGAGATGGAAAAGAAATTTCAGGGGTGCAGTGATATTTTTATGTATTTCATTAATGATCTTTGATTCCGGTCCAGTTCTTGAAGAGAGAGTATATTTTCTTTTCCCTTGTACCTAGTAAACTGGTTGTCACTTTTACCCCTTGCTAGCAGGGATGTTGCCACTCTCTTTGAACAGCTTGTCAGTTTCTGACACCTGCACAAGCCATGGGCACTGCTGAGCCTCTCTCTGAGGCAGGTGAGCAAAAGCATATGGACAGAGGATTAGTTTAAACTTTATTCTCCAGTGTGCACATCAAAACAGTGCAGATGGCACATGGTGAAACAAATAGTGTTCACTAAAAGTGAACATTTCCACTTAAGGATTGGTTCCTCTCCTAAGGGAATCCAGTGTGTTTTGCACAGCTATGTGCTATCCATTTATATTGCGTCAGGTTGGCCCTGTATGTAATGGGGGTAACGGAACTGCTGGAAATCTGAGAATCTGTAAAGCATCAGTCTTGCCAGGAAATCTTGATTGCTTTCTTTGACAGAGTTATGAAATAAGTAGGGAACGCAAAGACTGTGGCTTTTTAGGCTGAAGAGAAGCATTTAATCAGTGTGTCATGATATCCTATCCTAAGAATTATTTTAATTGGCTTAGATAGGAACAGAATCATATAGGTCAAAAATTAGCTGAAGGGCTATAAACAAAGGAATGTGTATGAGAAATCATTGTGCTGAATGCGAAGTAGAGAGTGGAGGGGTTTTCCTCTTTGTACAACTCCAGGGCTTAACTCCAGAACCATTGTTTCATTTCTAGAAGACGGCTCATTCATGGACTTCAAGAAAGGTACTAAATTAAGGGCTGTGGCACCAAAAAGGAGGGAGAAGGAATTCACCAGCCCAGGGCTGTAACTCACAAAAGCCCTGAACAAGGTGCCTAAATCCTCCAGCTCTCACTGGCTTCACTTTGAGCATGTGCTTAACGATGTTCCATTGCTAAGGCTTTTTTTCATCTCTCAGTCTGGTGAGTCTTGTCCTTTAAATGCTGCACACTAGAGGGGAGCAAAAGGATGCTCTAATAGACTCACTTATCAGAAAAATGGGGAGTTGAGGTGGGAGCTAATGCCAAATGGTTTCCCCTCCTTTTCAAATCTGGCAGTTCCTGTATAACAGTAGACTGTGACAGGCGTGGATAAACACAGCCAGCTGGAGGAGAGCAAAACTGGCAAGTGTGGTGGCATTTTCTCATCCAGAAAATATATTGGAACATAATGTTGTTTTTCAGAGCCAGGAAAATGCCACTGCAGGAGGAGGATGGCTAAAGAGCAACTAAAAAGGCACAGTGAGGCACGGGTGGTGGGAGTTGTCTTTTTAAATTGCGGCCTCATTGCAGTGGGAACAATCTCTTGTCCGGGGCCAAACACAAAACTGTGTTTAAAAGCAAAATCTATTGGGAATCACATTTAAAGTCTCTACAGGTGGGGTTTGCTGTAAAACAGCTGGAAACCTCAACAGCTTTGTGTGAGACGAGCACTCAGCATTTATTTTCTTCTCCAGCCTGTTTCTCAGGGGTGTGGGGGGAATGGTTTTCAGCCCGCTACGAATTCCACCCCAGTGGTCAAGCTACTTAGGGTTAGATGGAGAGCTGCTCTTGTAGTCTGTTTTTAGGATAAGGTAGGCACACAAACCTGTTTGCTGGGAAAAGGGAGAAGCCTCCAGTGTTGAGATATGGGGGGAGAGAATTAGAAGAGTAAAAGTGAGAAAACTTGCAGTCTGAGACAAAGACAGTTTAATAGGGTAAGCAAAAGGCACAAACACAAGCAAAACAAAACAAGAAATTCATTCACCACTTCTCATGGGCAGGCAGATGTTCAGCCATCCCCTGGAGAGGAGGGCCCCATCACATGTAACAGTGACTTGGGAAGACAAACACCATCCTTTCAAATGTTCCCCCTTCTTTCTTCTATCCCCAGCTTTATATGATGAGCATGACACTATATAGTATGCGATATCCCTTTGGTCAGTTGGGATCAGCTGTCCTAGCTCTAACCCCTCCCAATTCCTTGTGCACCCCAGCTCAGGAGGGGGTGGGATGAGGAGCAGAAAAGGCCTTGGCTCTGTGTAAGCACTTGCTCAGCGATAACAAAAACATTCCTGTGTTATCAGCACTGTTTTCAGCACAAATCCAAAATACAGCCCCATACCAGCTACTATGAGGAAAATTATCTCAGACAAAAAACCGCACAGTGTGTTTGCAAAAGGACCAATATTCACTAGAGAGTAAAAACATTTTGAGGTGAACTCTTTAGAGTTTCCTGGGTGCTGCATGTCTGCAACTCTAAATGTGGTAATGGATGTCAGTCTAAATCATTAAGCACACCAGCTTGTATTATCTCCTAGCATCTTAAAGCAGCTTAAGTACTTAGGAAGCTTATTAGTGATGTAGTGGATGTTAGTGTAATCAAATTTAACATTCAGCTTTAGGTGACAATGTTACTGTGGGCTGAGTCCTTCATTTTCAGGTTTCTGTGACAATTTGAATACTTTGACTTGCTCGTTACTCAGTCTTTAAGGAAGACTCTAGTTTTAACACCTTTCTTGGAGTCTATACCTCCTACTAAAGCCCACTAATATGCTAGCAAATGTTTCTTCCCTGTGAAAAAAGGTGACTGAGCATCTCTACATTACAAGTACCATCACAACCTTCAGCCCCTTTTTATTTTGTGCCACCGCTGGATTCTCTACTGCTAAATGCAAACATAATCATGATATTGTTTAGATGGAAAATAAAACTAGTTAATTTCAGGCCAGCTTAATAATGTAAGTGATTTATTTATATATTATTATTTATGATAATAATTTCCTGAATGCAAGCCAGTATGGCTGGGAAGCTAAGACCTAGCCTCTTCGTTCTCTTTTTTTTTGCCATGGGTATGCTAGCAGTAAGCAGCTCTGCATAACCAAATAAGAGCTGTTTTGCAACCTCTCTGTAGCAAGGGATGTCCTGGGAAAATGGCACACACAGCCTTCCTCCATTTGTGCATCCATCCTGAGCTAGCACCAATCTGACCTTCAAGATTATAGTGGCAGTCATGGAGACTAATGCAACACCTAATGTGTCATCTGTCCTGCAAATGGATATTATTTAAACAAAGCAGAAAACAGCCTACAGTCAATTTTCACATCTTTGGGCAGGGAGGGAGGAGGGGAGAACCAAGTCAGTCTGTGACCATTAAAACTAATGATGTCTGATGCGGTTTTTATCTCAAAGTCTCTGCTGTGATTCTGTGATGCCTGTTGAAGGATGAGCTCATGCTTGAGCCTTTTCCTCAGTAGGGTTACTGATTGTAGACAAGTAGCATCTCTTGCCTCTATTCAGCCACTTGTAGGAACTTAATATCTTCTCTCTGTCATATTTGATCAAAATTGGACAACAGATTCTAAAGATATTTAAAAGGAGAGTTGCAATAGACACACATATGCCTGCATACATAAAGTAATCAAATAAATGTCATTTCCTTATTAAACCAGAATAAAACTAGTCATCACTGTAGGAAAAATGTGTATGGCAGATATATCTCATCTGCTTCTGCTTCAAATCTAGGACTTGCAGAAAGATTTTCCAATATGTTTAGGTGCCTTCTTAATTCTGTTTGATTTCAATATTTAGAGTCCTATGCTCTCCAAGAATTTATCATCACACATATTGCAATGCCTATCAGTCTATTTTATCAGGTCTCAGACACTGGAGACAAAAAACTCAAAGTACAATTTTAGTTTTTGTTTGAAATTATGCAAGTTTCTATGCCTCATAACTACCAAAAAAAAAAAAGCTTGAAGCCAGTATAAACCTCAAAGTGAAATTTGTCTCTCCCTTTTGACCAGGAAAAGCAACCTAGCTGCTTTCACTGATGAGGAACTGTTGCTCATTGCTTTCTTACATTTGGCAGTACTTCCTTCACTATGAACAGATGCTGGTGTCATAATATCATAATATTTCCAGAAAGTCTGAAGTAGATGCCCTTCCCTGTGAGCACTTATGTTGTCCTGCACTTAGGAGGAGATATATGCTCTATTGTTCACAATGCCAACCCATCTGTGGGAGATCAGCCTCTCCTGAGGTCAGTAATAGAAATGCTCAGCAAATGTTTGCTAGTCCTACAGCACTGCCTCCCATGATGTAGCTCTGGGGGGTGAAAAAATGGTTTCCACGTTTGCACATAAGCTCCACAAATTGAAGCAGTGGGCAAGTGAAATTTTATGCACGGTGTATGAAGAGCTCTCTTCTGACTCAAGTGGGGGTGGTACATGTTTCACAAATAAAGACTGCTCTGAAGTCAGTCAGGCTACACTGGTTTCCTGTGATACAAAGAAAATTAGATGAAGTCCAGCACTCACAAAGCCCTCTAGAACAGCACCTGGAGGCTTGAAGTGGAATCAGATCCCTATAGAAGTAGGCATTGTTAAAACACACAATAAATTATAGTCCTTCTGACATGCACTGCTTGAAGTCTAAAAGCAAGTGCCTTATTCAATTGTATCTTTCTACTAAGAAAAACAGTAAAATTAATGATAGAAGAACAACAATATATAACAGGAAAGAATTTAAGTGAAGATTAATTTTCTGACTTGATAAAATCTTTCCTATCTAGAGGGTCTTAAAATATTATCACATTCTACAGAAGGCTTGCATATGCTGACACCAAATTGTGGGAAAAGACATTGCTCTTATTATAAAATACAAGAAGTTGGCTCTTCATAACACTTTTACAAAGAAGCAATAATGTGCAGTTTATGAGAAGTAATGTAAATTATACCTGCAACCCATTAAGCTCCCTTTTGTTAAGAAGCTTTGAAGTGCTGATATAGTCCTGCTATCAGCAAATCTGCCATTTTATTGCAGTAATTCATTGCCCACAGCAATTCAACAGAAAATTAATTAGCATCACCCCACCATAAATCTCAACAGTATTAACTAAAATGCCAGTTCTGTAATCACTTTTCATTAAAGCCAAAAATACTAATTAAAATTGATTTTTGTCTGTGCTTTGGTAAACTGCTGCCAGTGTAAGGATCTCAGGAGTAATGCTGGATGAAGGGAGACCTTTACTTAAGTGGATTTTATATATTGTCTTATCCCCTTTATAAAGATAACAATGTGTGAAAGGATAAGGGCTTTGAGAGCAGAAGCTGACAGATTCCATGAAGAAGAGGAAAAAACGTGAAATCACTAGGGAGTGTAACCTTATTAAAACTGTAATATCCCATATTTTCAATCTGGACTATGCCTGTCGTTCAGGCAAAGTGCCTATTAATACACCTCGATCAATAAGCTATGGAGGATTCTTTTTGATGAATAGTTCTAGACATTTCAGTGGTACTGAATAGAAATATATACCTTTGCCTCAATATAGTCACCTTCTAGGGGCTTTTCATATGCCATAAGCAATCTCAGTGCTGAAGTTTACTTACATTTTCAGAACTGAATTTGCAAGATTAAAACTTCTCTACAGTGTAGTGTGTGCGCCTGTGTGTGAGAGTGATAGGCTGTTATTAATGGCAAATTAAAAACAAATTCCACTGTTGAGCAACACTTTAATACCCAAGTATTAAGCAGCACTGGAACCTTTTCATGCACACATTTATGCCGCTTACACAGCTGAGTAAGAGACAGTAGCAGTAGAATGTTTATCCTGTGAGCAAGCATTCATTTCAGTAGTGGGAGTTACTGATACTCCCTGGGATCTGAAAGTTGCTGAGACATGGGAATTATGTATTTCTGCCTATTGTCACTTGGGAAATGTGCTAAAATGCAGTTGGATTACAAAAATTAGAAAGCAAAAGATATATGCATAGCCATGATTTTGTCACATGATAGAGGAGCACATATATAATTTGCCAGTAAATCTATTTTTGCAGTGAACAGACCTGCTTTTCCATGTTTCTGCCTCCTGAATTTGATCACTTATTTTTCCTGTCAGATCACCACTCTCCTAATTCTGTTGCTCACCTAACTCTATCTTTCAAAGCTATTTGGCTTCCCTTTCTGGCCCCTAACTTTTTTTCCCTAATTCTGTTGCTCACCTAACTCTATATTTCAAAGCTATTTGGCGTCCCTTTCTGGTCCCTAACATTTTTTTTCCTTGTAACCTCAGTCTCCCTGCCCAGCTCATGGTCCAAACCCTAATTTCAGGCAGGTTCAGCTTGGCCAGTTCAGCTATGCTCCTTTCCCAACTATGTTGCAGCACATTCTTTCTTACCTTACTCAGCAACTCATGCAGCATCCCTCCTAGATCCTCCTGCTGTATCCAAGCTCCTAGCAGACCTGGTCCTATTCCCCTTTCTCTCTCATCCCTACCCAAAAACTCACTCTCTGTCATGTTTCTTATCCTTGGTCATGTCTCCTTCCTCTAGCCTAGAATGATCTAGGCTAGATCATTTATGATGGGAGCTCCTTTTGCTGGAATTGTTTTGTTTGTTCTCACTCAGGCACTTCCCTCTGCAGGCAGGCAGTCTTGATCTTTCACAAGTTTTCATCTCAGGCACTCCTGCTGTAACACTCACTACCTGCCCTGGGTTGCCATGCAGAAAAAAATCGTGCTTCAGGTTATAGTTGAGCACGAATCCATCCCCTGCTGATACAGGAGTAATATTTTGCTCCCTTTAAGTGTTTTGTTTGGAGCTGGTTGCCATGGACACACTACAAACACATTTCCTTTTCAAGGCTCGAAACCACTGAAGGCTTGTTGCCTGAAAACAACTTGTTTTCATGAGAAATCAAAAATTTAAAAGGCATTGTCAGTTGTCAAAACAAGGGTATCTATGAATTAGTATTATAACAAAAAAATAAATATAATGGATGTTATAATAACCCTGTATAGTCCTTCTTTGCATAATTTCCCATTTCCAATGTGTGCAATATTCTGGATGTGCTGTTTCTGTTATAGTTATAGTAACTCTGATATGCTAAACATATAATCATAGCCTAGAAACAAACATAAGAAGTGTCAGTGCCAAGGACTTAATTATAAAATACATCAAACACAAAACTATTTTAATTTTTTTTCTGAAATGGATTAGGATAAATTAAGTTCTTAGAATAATAATAAGAAAAATCTGCAGTGCATTAGACAAGCAGGAGAGATTGCTTCAATTCCAATCCAGTACATTTTCTAAATTTCCAATACTTGTAATGGAAACAAAAAAAAAAAACAAAAAAAAAGACATATTTTCTTATAACCGTGCTATAAATTTGGGATATAATCTCATCATGCATCTGCTCCATTTGCCATCAATTAGGCTGATGAAAACAGGCTAAAACTGTGCAGTAATCAGCAACAGAGGTTAAATACACTTCTGTTTTGATGACACTTCTTGCTTTACCCATCTGACCACTGACTATGTGGCAGCCCTACCTTTTGTTATGGCTCTGATAAAATTTTAATGTTTGTCATTTCAATTGCCAAAAATTTCTTAGACTGTAATTTTTCCTATGTAATATTTCCTTTTAATACATGTAGAGAAAAATGAAAATATATCCTAGGACTGATCAAAAAAGAAAGAGTATGAGGAAAAAAATTAATTCTTTACAAAAAGTCAAAAATTGTAGTTATGTAAGAACATCATCTCATCAAAGCACAGTTTTCCACATATTCTTCTTATGTCCAGAATAGTCTACTGAAATAGCTACTATTTTTTCATAACAACCCTCAACTTTGCATTGTCATTAAAACATCTCCTTAAAAGCAATAGGACAACTTCTCAGGCTGCATTGATGCAGTCAGCTAAGACAAAAGAAAAAAGACTAAAATTGTAAAAACATCAATTCCTGTTTTCAGCCAAATAGGAATTTAATCTGAATTGAAATTTTGCAGTGATTTTAAGAATTATTTGAAGACTATTTTCTATAGTTCCAGCTGTCAAGCAGTAGGGTGTACCTAAGAGTTCATACTAAACAGGACTTCAACAATGAAGGCATATCCAAGGCAAATATCCTTGGAAAACAAAGCCTGTCAATGAGGTCTAATAAAAAAATATATATTTGCAACTCATTTCAAGCCTTTTTTTTTTTAATATGAGTCTCCAACTATCATTCAACAGTTATTGAATATAGTATTCTGACTTCATGAACAATGTGCCTCCTCTTCTTGAGACATAGAATCATGGACTCATAGAATGGCTTGGGTTGGAAAAGACCTTAAAGATCCTCGAGTTCCAAACCCCAGCCATGGGCAGGACCACCTTCCACTAGACCAAGTTGCTCAGAGCTCCATCCAACCTGTCCTTGAACACCTCCAGGGATGGGGCATCCACAACTTCTCTGGACAACTTCTTCCAGTGCCTCACCATCCTCACAATAAGGAATTTTTTCCCAATATCCAATCTAAACCTACTTTCAGTTTGAAGCCATTCCTCCTTGTCCTGTCACTACATGCATGCCCTTGGAAAAAGTTCCTCTCTGGCTCTCTTGTAGCCCCTTTGGGTACTGGAAGGCTGTTACAAGGTCTCTCCAGAGTCTTCTCTTCTCCAGACTTATTTACATATTTGTTTACTTCACAAAAAAGTAAACCTTTCTTTTCTTTACACTTTTTAACCTAAAAGGCAAAACTTTGAGGTCACAGTTATACAATTAAATATTAAAACCACCCGGATTGAAATATATGTCTTCTCCCCCTAAATTCCAAAATACCATGCAACTGTTTCAAGCTGCAGTTTCCCCTATTAAAATATTTTTAATTGGCCATGCATTTTAACATATCCTTAATACAGTAATGATAATTCTTATTCTTTACAGGTTCATGGACTGCAATTGTCTCTCAGAGCTGGAAAATGCCCTCCTGAATGAGTTCAACCATTTCACAAAACCTCTTAGTATGAAAACAATGCCAATCTACTGCCAAGACCTAAAGTATCTGCTATTAGCTCCTTGTCAGATTTTAAAACACCCATTATTTTGCAAAAAAATTGCTTTCCTAAAAAGAAATGGTCCAAATTCACCTCAGATGTCAGTTCACAGGCTTCATCAAGGTTCGTTCAGCCAGCATGCCAAACAAATTAATAGCTTTCCTAGCTCAGCCAACATTTTGTACTCCAGTTCAAATACTCTGCAGTTATTTTAACTCTGGGTTGAAATAAATAAAAAAATCTCTTTCTCACCTTGTTAGCACTTATTTTAAAGGGAAGGAATGAGACACTGTGTTAGAAGCGAATGTTTCTCTAGAAGTTTGGTTAAATATCCATTGGTAACTTCAAAAAATCATGAACTATCAAATACACAGCCTTCCTCTTTATGTCTGAATGCTTTTTCATTACAGCGTTCAATTATGAAATCCTTTCTTGTCACATCTCTGTCAGTCTCTCTTATTGTCTAAAAGAAGGAAGACTCCTTTCTTGTCACATCTCTGTCAGTCTTATTGTCTAAAAGAAGGAAGATGCATAAAGTAGAAGTCTTTTTGCCCAAATTGCCATTTGCTGAAGGTGTTGAGGATGCTTATGGCCCTCAAGTAGTTCAGTCCACAGGCCTGAGTTGGCCCTCCACAGACAAGTAGTTCAGTCCACAGGCCTGAGTTAGCTCTCCACAGGACTTCAGATGGATTCTTACTCTTCTTGTAGGACATGCTCTTATGACAGGAATCTGCCATGTCAGAGACAGATCCTTGAATTTTTGTCAGACTTTTCATGTTGTATTTGTGGGAAGCAACACAAAGATGCTGAGAAGAAACAATAAAATATTCCACACTGGTCACAGTTTCATGCAGTATTGGATACTTCTTGTGTATAGATTTTCATAGCTCTAGACCACACAAATATCAATAAATAGATACGTTTAGTCTACATAAACTTTCAGAGTGGTACTGAATTTCTGAAATCATTAAAGACTAGAGAAAGCATTACTCATAGATATTGCTATGGACACCCTAGTACCAACTGTGAAAATGGAGTGGCTTTATTAAATTTTAAAAAAAAATTCAGCACTGTTTAAAACCCCTCTGAGTCCTTCTCTTGACCCAGTCAGCATCATCTTAATCGTGGTGATGGACTTCAGTTCATCCATGTTCACTTCTTATCCAAAAAAAATGAAAAACAATCTCTTTCTGAGGCTCATATAGCAAAAGGTCAGTGGTGTGTACTGGGTTTCTCTTCACTACTTCTTAAATGCTATATTCTCAATAGGTTTTCATCCATTTTGTGCAATATCAGGGGCCCTGCCACTCCTCTCAGGTGAAATGGTATTATCTAATGGCCATCAGAAAGAAATGTTCCAAGAAATCTAGAATGATGAGAGGAAATATCTACCCTCTGCACACTGACAGTTGAGGTCATCTATCACTGCCAGTAAAGCATTTTTGTTTTTATGTCCTGGCCTGAATCCAGACTGTGCCAGTTCTGAGAGATTAGTTTTGATTAGACAATGTTATAGTTAGGCTTCAGTTAGCTATCCTTCTTTCTTATTTCTAGCAATCAAAAAGCTTTTTAAAATCATGATTTTTAGAAGGTTTATTGTGGAATGGCTTTAGTTTTCTACTGCTACTTATATTTTTGAGGTTGACTTCAGTCAAGCTGTCCTTGATAACCTTTAAGATTAGAAGGTCGCATTAAAAAAGAGAAAAAAAAAGAAAATAGAAAACTCATCTAGTCACATGACTCAAATCTCATTTGTAAGAAGAAAATTAACTGCAATTAGACTCAGAAAAAATCCTTTGACACTGGTGTGATGGAATGAATCTGATATTACTCTAGCCTCTGAACTCCTACTTTCAAAATTGCTTGTGAACAGAAGCATGGATATACTTGAGGAAAGGTTATTGTAGCATATATGGTCTGTTAGTATGGAGGGAAAAAAAGTAACAAAAATTAATTTATTGCTATCAGATATCCAAATCAAATAAACTAGAGAAATCCACAAAATAATGGATGTCTTGTTTCTCTCATGGAAGTATATCCTTTGATAAATGTACTTTGACATTAATCAACTCTGTCATATCTACCTTTTACATAATCTTTATGACTCAACTCTTAAGATCAGGCTGGAAATAAAATTTTAAAAAATGTTAAAATGTACCCATAGATGGCAAATGTTTGAATAAATGGATAATCTTCTGGGACTAAAACTTTCCAGTGAGAAATACACGTTTCTTTCAGCTATGGCAAAGTTAAAGCACATTACTTCTTTAATCACAAAATCAGTGGTTGTGTCTGCCTGGGTAATTTTTTTCCTTAACATATCCCACTCTTTTTGTCTAAAAGACTTCTGTGTGGGTCAACAAAGAAGGAAAAAACAGATATACATTGATAAACTGTGAGCAATAATACACGTCAAAAAGCACCATTTCACCTCACTTCATGTACAATTGCACAAAGAACAGTTAAAACAGTAATTATTTTCAAGACATGGCCAACATTAGCCTTTTTGTGGTTGTTATAAAGGTTGAAGAGCTTAGGACAAAATCCATTGTAGCCAGATCCACAGTGTGCAGCTGCAGTGTCTGCATCCCTGGCCAAGGCCATGAGTACATCCAGGGAGTGAAGAGGAATGAGAGGCTGTAGGCTGCAGTTCTCCCAAAGCACTTGGGTAACTGAACTTTCTGCCACCACTGACTGAGATCAGTAGAATGCAGCTTAGTGTTACAGCAAGGTGAATGGAAACAGTGAGGGCTGTCAACCTGCACCCTGTGGCAGCCAGTTGTTCAGATATTTCACAGATGTGTCATTTTTAGCTCAAATAAGAACACAGAAAACATTTCAAGCAACAGTCCATTGACAGGAACCAACATGTAAATAGACTGCAGTGGTAAGAGATCTTTATGTGGAAATGCAAGATGGGAAAACATTATTGTAAAGGACATTTC
>NW_008654136.1:622-6348 GCF_000695815.1 Acanthisitta chloris | reverse complement strand
GAGACAACAGCCTCAACCACCACTCCCCTTGCACAGACAGCCTCCCCTACGCCTGGCACAAGTTTAACTGCTGCCACGACATCCCCTCCTCATCTGAGCTCTACTCTGGGGAGCACATCCCCACCTCTGACCACACCTGCACGTGTCTCTACTCTCCTGAAAACATCCACTGCTATTGGGACAGCCACGTCAACCACTGAGGCCTCTGTTACAGCCACTGCTGAAAGGGTAGAACCCTCCAGTACTGCTGTCCAGTCCACATCCCTTCCTGAGACAATGGCTTCCCTCTCATCCACACTTGCAACGACATCTGCTCTTGTGAAAACCACCACATTTCGTACTGCTACAGTACAAACTTCCAGCTCAATTTCAGCAACAACTAGTTCATTCCTTTCCAGCCCACCTGGAACATCCACGGCTGCTCCTTTAAAGACCACAGCAGGAGAGACAACAGCCTCAACCTCTACACTCAGTACACATACGACATCTGCTCCTGGGAGAAGCCCAACTTCTGCCTCCACCTCCACTCCAAGTGTGAGTTCTACTCTGGAGAACACATCCCCAGCCCTGACCACACCTACACTCACGTCTACTCTGGTGAAAGTCTCCACTACCGGTGGTACAGCCATGACAACAACTCAGGACTTATCCATGGCCACCTCTGAAACCTTTCAAACTTCTAGAACGTCTTCCCAGTCCACATCTCCTCCTGAGATTACACTGTCATGGTCACCCAGTACAGCAGCAACGTCTGTTCTTACCACAACCTCCATACAGCTCTCCACTACAGCAAAACCCTCCAGCCCAGTTCCTGCAACAACCACTGCAGTCCCTTCCAGCCCAACAGGAACATCCACTGCAGCCCAGTTCCTGCAACAACCACTGCAATCCCTTCCAGCCCAACAGCAACATCCACTGTTTCTCATGAGATGATCACAACTGCAGAGACAGTCTCATGAGATGATCACAACTGCAGAGACATCAGTATCGACCACCTCCCTCACTGCACAGACATCCTCCTCAACTCCCTGGAGAAGATCTACTGCTGCCACCACCTCCATACCTCATGTCAGCTCTACTATGGAGAACACATCCCCACCTCTGACCACACCTACATCCAAATCTGCTCTGGTGACAACCACTATTGTTACTGGGACAGCCACATCACCATCTGAGGCCTCAACTGTGGCCACCTCTGAAATGGTCCCATCGTCCAGTGTGGCTGTCCAGTCCACAACTCTTCCTGAGACGTCGGCTTCCTCCTCATCCACTCCATCTCAGACATCTGCTCTTATCACAACCTCCACACTGCTCTCTACTACAGAACAACCCGTCAGCCCAGTCCAAGCAACAACCACAGCAAGAGCTACCACAGTCTCTTCCAGCCCTGCTGGAACATCCACTGCTTCTCATTTGATGACCACACCTGCAGAGACAACAGGCTCAACCACCACACTCCTTGCACAGACATCCTCCTCAACTCCTGGGACAAGCCCAACTGCTGCCACCACCTCCACTCCTCATGTGAGCTCTACTTTGGGGAACACTTTCCCAGCTAGGACCACCGCCACACCAACCTCTACTCTGGTGAAAACCTCCACTGCTGTTAGTGGAACTACATCAACCACTGAGGCCTCATCAGTAGCCTCCTCTCATACCATGAAAACTTCTAGCACAGCTTCCCAGTACACATCCCATCCTGAGACTACGGCGTCACCATCATCCACTCTATCAGAGCCATCTGACCTTATCACAACCTCCATACAGTTATCTACTACATCCCAATCATCCAGTTCAATTCCTGCAACAACCTCTGCAGCCCCATCCAGCTCAGCTGGAACATCCACTGCTGCTCCTGGAATGACCACAACAGCCTTGACCACGGCCCTAGTTGCAGAGACGTCCTCCTCTACTCCCGGGACAAGTCCAACTTCTGGCACCACGTCCACTCCTCATGTGAGCTCTACTATGGAAAACACCTCCCCACTGCTGAGCACACCTACATCCAAATCTGCTCTGGTGACAACCTCTACTGTTACTGCTACAGCCACGTCACCAACTGAGGCCTCAACTGTGGCCACGTCAGAAACGGTCCAACCCACCAGCACAACTGCCCAGGCCACGTCTCAAGCAGTGACCATGGCTTCAGCCTCATCCACTCCAACAGGAAAAGTTACTCCTAGCAACACCTCCATCCTCCTCTCCACAACAGCACACACAACCAGCCCAGCTCCTGCAACAACCACTGCAAAAACCAGTGCAGTACCTTCTAGCACAGCTGAAACATCCACTGCTACTCGTGCAGTGACCACAACTCCCGCATTAAGATCGGCTGCTGTCACCACCTCCACTCCTCATCTGAGCTCTACTCTGGAGAACACTTCCCCACCTCTGGCCACACCTACACCCACCTCTACTTTGCTGAAAACCTCCAGTGCTATTGGTACAGCTACATCAACCCCTGAGGCCTCATCTGCAGCCACCTCTCAAACCATGCAACTTTCTACCACAGCTGCCCAGTCCACATCTCTTCCTACGACTATAGCATCACCATCATCCACTCCATCAGAGATGTCTGCTCTTACCACATCCTCTACACAGCTCTTCTCTACAGCACAACCTGCCCACTCAATTCCTGCAACAACCACTGCAGTCTCTTCCAGCCCAGCTGGAACATCCTCTGCTGCTCCTCTGAGGACCACAAGTGCAGAGACAAGAGCCTGGACCACAGCACTTGTGGCAGAGACATCCTTATCTACTACCAGGACAAGTCCAACTGCTGCCACCACCTCCACTCCACATCTGAGCTCTACTCTGGGCAACACGTCCCCAGCTCTGTCCACACCAACACCTGCCTCTACTCTGGTGAAAACCTTCACTGCTTCTGGTACAGCCACATCAACCACTGAGGCCTCAACTTCTATTACTATGGGTCCCAAAACATGTAAGTTACTGAAGAGTGAGTGTGAATATTCTTCTATTATGACTTATGAAATATTAGCAGTTAAACTTGACTTTGGGTTTTTCTTAAGCATTACATGGTTATCACATTATACTTTTTTCCAAAGACTCTTGTTTTTTACGATGAAATATTTACTTCTATACTAACAGTATTATGCAGAACATGATGGTCATTTTCCTTTCTTGTTCACATGATTTTAGTGTTATGTAGAGATGTGTACATTATGGATAATAATAATTATGGATTAGAAAGCAATGAAAGGCCAAGGACATGGTGTGTTCTCCTTACAAAATTCATCAGCATTAAGTAATACAGTATTGTATTCGTGCAATATTCAAATTTGAGAAAAGCTAATATTTTAGCAATCATTTGAAATGCTAGCATTTTAAAAAAAACAAGGAAAGTTTTCTGATTGAAACTACAGAGATATAAGCCATAAGATGGAACAGAGAAGATGGCAAAAAAGAGGCCTGGTTTGGTAATACCAGTGTGGGCAGGTGCCATCTAGAAGTGCAATGGTTTGCCAACCCAGAGCTCGGACACCGTGACTCTTCCCTTTGTCACTTCCCATCTGTGCTTTTTCCAGCTACCACTCATCCACCAGCCACAGCTGCAGCCCTTGAGCAATTCACTGTCAACTTCACCATCACCAACCTGCCATACACTTCTGATCTGGAGAATCCCAAATCTGTGAAGTTCAATGCTACACAAAGGGTTATGAACACCTTGGTATGTGGATTGTGGCAAGACCACAGACTTACCACTGCTCTCATAAAAGTGAAGAGAGTGTGGAGAGCTGGCCAGAGCTTAACTGTGAAATTTTCCCCTTGACAGCTCAACAGCCTGCTGAAGGAAAGCAGCATTGGTCCTGATTTCCGTGGATGTGAGACAACTGCCTTGAGGTATGGGTCTCTCTCAAAAGTCTGTGCAGGTCCCTTGGTCTGAGCAGGGGATGAGTCACAGTCATATTTGGTTGGCACTTGTCCTATGGAGGCAGCACCCCCCCCGAGGCCTTCTGTGCTAGAGCCTTCCCTCTCATCCTCACAGCTTTTGTCTATATGCTGATGCTGTAACCCCAAGATGATTCTCAAGTCCTGCCTGGAAGGGCCATGGAACTTCCAAGATGCTGCCTGGCATGGAGAACACATAGAAGAGGTGGGCTCAGATATGGCACTGTGTTTTCCAGGCCAGCGAGTCAGGGGCATGAGACACGGGTGGACGCTGTGTGCACCTACAGGAGGGACCCCTCAGCTCCACCTTTGGACAGGGTGGGCCTGTACCACGAAGTGAGCAACAAGACCAGAGGCATCACACAGCTGGGCCCCTACAGCCTGGACAAGGACAGCCTCTATGTCAACGGTGACCTATGCCCCTTTCTCTGTCTCCTCTGCTGTCCCATGGCAGCTATCCCCGAGTCCTTCCCCTGCCCCACCGCAGGCTCCAGCTCATGGTCCTCTCTCTCTTTCTCTCTCTCTCCAGGTTACAATGAACAGCCAGTCCTGCCCAGTGAGTATCTTGCAGCAGTGGGATGGGCTCAGAAGGCAGCAAGAGCATTGTGGGGTTTTTCTCCTGCACAGAAAAGGCGAAGGGATGGACCTTGAGATCATAGACACAAGAGGGAGCATGTCAGCCTTCCCCATATGTAGAGTGGGCCTAGTGGGAGACCTCTCTGGTTTTCCAACCTTACTGCTGAAACACTGGTTCTTGACCTTTGTCACTCTCCATCTGTTATTATTCCAGTTCCCACCCATCCACCAACGATAGCTGCTGCCCTTGAACGATTCACCATCAACTTCACCATCACCAATTTGCCCTACAACTCTGACATGGAGAATCCTCAAGCCGCAAAGTTCAACACTACACGAAGGGTTATGAACACCTTGGTATGTGGATCCTGGCAAAACCATGGCCTTGCTACTGCTCTCATAAATTTGGAGGGAGTGTGGAGAGCTGGCCAGAGTGTAACTGTGAAATTTTCCCCTTGGCAGCTCAACCGCCTGCTGAAGGAAAGCAGCATTGGCCCTGATTTCCTTGGATGTGAGACAACTGCCTTGAGGTATGGGTCTCTCTCAAGAGTCTCTGCAGGTCCTTCAGTCTGAGGAGGGGATCAGTCACACTCATATTCAGTTGGCACCTCTCCTATGGAGGCAGCACACCCACCCTGATCCCCTTCTGTGCTAGGACCTTCCCTCTCTTCCTCACCCCTTGTCTCTACATGCTGATGTAATCCCAAGATGATTCACAGGTCTTGCAAAGATGGTCCACAGTAGTCCCAAGATGCATGGAGAACACATGGAATAGGTTGCCTCAGGCATCTTGCTGTGTTTTCCAGGCCAACGAGTCACGGGGACGAGACACAGGTCAACGCAGTCTGCACCTACAGGAAGGACCCCTCAGCTCCACCTTTGGACAGGGTGGGCCTGTACCACGAAGTGAGCAACAAGACCAGAGGCATCACACAGCTGGGCCCCTACAGCCTGGACAAGGACAGCCTCTATGTCAATGGTGACCTATGCTCATTTCTTTGCCTCCTCTGCTATTCTGCAGCAGCCATTCCCCTTTCCTGTCCCTTCCACAGCTTCAGCGCCAGCTCATGACCCTCTCTCTGTCTCTTTGCCCAGGTTACAACGAGCAGCCAGTTCTGCCCAGTGAGTACCTTGCAGGAGTGGGATGGGCCCAGAAGGCATCATATAACTCATGGGCCTATTCTTTGGGGTAGAGGAGGCTGAGGGAAAGGTCTTGATAACTTGGGGAGGATGAGGAG
>NW_008654136.1:0-223 GCF_000695815.1 Acanthisitta chloris | reverse complement strand
GGTTACAATGAACAGCCAGTCCTGCCTAGTGAGTATCTTGCAGCAGTAGGAAGGGCTCAGTGCCCATTAAGTACCCCAGGGTATTCTGCACATAGGCATAGGAGGTTGGGGGAAGGGTCTGGACACCCTGTGGGTAAGGGGGAGCATGGCAGCTTTCCCCATGCAGACCTGGCCTGGAAGGAGCCCTCAGTGGTTTTCCAGCCAGAGCCCTGACACCCACGCT
>NW_008654135.1:525-2865 GCF_000695815.1 Acanthisitta chloris | reverse complement strand
TTTGGTACATGAAGGACAGACTGATCACTAAGTTCAGGCAAGCTCAGCAAAACACCTGATAAGGAGCATTCCAAGAAGAAACTGTAGATGAGTAAATGTTCAACCAAAGGACAGAATCAAAAACAACCACTGAGGGTCGCAGAAGACCCTCAAAGACCACCACCTGCATAAAGGGGAGGGGATGTGATAATTAAGGGTGGGATTATGGTAATGATTTTAGGGAAATAATTAGCATAAGAAGTGAGAAATCAGTAACCAATAGAAAACAGAGTACTAATCAATAAGAATTAGGTAACTTTTAACCAATGATCACTAATTCCTCTGCTTGCTGAAATGCATGAATAATAAAAAGTTTGGGTAGTTGGTATGCACGTTAGGTGGAGCAATCCCCTGTGTATCCAGTGTTGCAATAAAGAATGCTGTTTCTAAAGACTACATTGGTGTTAAGAAGTTTCACTCCCGATTTCAGTGACAATACCATTGAACATTATGATCAGTATATAAAATTGGCTGGGAGTGTCCAATTGCATTTTGGGGACAGGCTGGCCATCAGGCAGTGGGTGGTAAGCAATTGTATTGTGCATCGCTTGTTTCTCTTGCGGTTTATTTCTCTCTCCTTTTCAATACAATTATAACTATTGTTATTATTATTATCTTTTACTTTATTTCAATTTTTAAGCTGTTCTTATCTCAGGTTTTACCTTATTTCTGATTCTCCTTCCCATCCCACTGGGGAAGGGGTGGACGGGATTGAGCAAGCAGCTGCATGATACTTAGTTGCTAGCTGTGGTTAAACCACTACAAAAGGTAACTTTAAAAATAAACTTTTCTTAGTTAAAAAAATCCAACACTGAGATCAGTAAGAATATTTTCAGTTAGTATTTCAGACCTTGAGTACCAAAGTAAGCTATCTTTCCCCCTGTTTTAGGTGTATATCAAAGAAAAGTGTTCAAATTCAACTACTTTTTTTTTGGTTTTTTTTAAACTATATGAAAATTGATAGCAAGATGTTTCTGCAGTGTTTTTACTTTGTAATTACCAAGTGTTTTTTCAGGCATTTAAAGGAAAAACAAGACATTATTTTACCTGTCACATCAGTAGGCAATGTAGACAAGCAAAGCCTGCAAAAACACTCATTTCAATAGTAATTGCTATTATATATAGAAGGCTTCCACCTACTCAAAGGCAATGGAAACATTTCAGTTACCTTGAGTGCTAAAAGGCTCTTGTTAATTTCCGCGCCTTCCAGTCGAGTCTGCCTATCTGCACTGGAAGTATCTGCTCCTCTTTCATTGCCAGCCAAATCAATCAGAGAAAATTTACCACGCAATTTTCCTTTCCTTCGGAGAATAATCTGAAAAACTGCATGGCTTCGAGATGAGTGTGCATTTGCAGATGTCTGGCAAGATGTCCTTTAACAAAAGGAAATAAAGGAAGGACATATGAACAGGCAAAGGACCATACATGTTAAACACATCACCCTCTGAACATTATTTTTTTCAGGGCAGAATCCTGTGTTTACCCTAATAATATGATGTACATAGTATAATTATACCTATTTTTCCAATTCTTCAAACAGAAATGGAAGATTAGTAACATTTTACTACCCTCTTAAAAGCAAGAATAATCAGATCTATGAAGATTTCAGACTATCAGAGAGCTTATATCTAATATGCCACATGTGGTATTTTTATCAAATCAGGAAGCAGTCTATCATAAGGCTAATTTAAAAAACAAAGCTGGATCTTAACAAAACCCCAACTTTTATACTTCTGTTGCTACATATCAAGGCCTTTTAGAACTGAAGAATCTGGCAGTATTCCAGATTAAAAATTATGTGAATTTAAGTCAGTAGACTGGTTATATAATCCATGCAATTCACATTCTGTAGAAAAATCAGTTCATAATTCCCTCTAGCTGAGAAAGTCTAAACTATATTTATTAAAAAAATAGTCAGATTCTTTACTTGTGGTCAGCATTATAAAAAATACCATTGCATATTAAAAAGCCATCTATGAAGAGACAAAAAAAATCTTATTCCAATTCTTTAATTTACAATGAAAAAAATGGTGAAAGCTATGAGATATCTGCAGCTGTTGCCTATTTCAATAAGCTTAATAACATCTTCAACACATTTGACTTCCCATTCCTGTAATTCCACCACCTGGACTTGCTGTTTACCTTCTTCTAACACTCTTAATTTTGCCTTCCTGTTCAACAAGTAAAAAACCTTGGAGAGGAGGGGAACAGAACAGTTAAAGAGGAGCTTTAAAAGACATTTTTGCTCCAAATCTCATATCAAAATATGCAAAGCATTCCATGCACAAAGGTGATTGAAAA
>NW_008654135.1:0-210 GCF_000695815.1 Acanthisitta chloris | reverse complement strand
TGTTTTGTAAATAACAAAAGGCAGTCAGGAGATATTCACGAAGATAATAATTGCGTCGCCTCTTTGTACGTGAACTCCCGCTACTGGCGCCCGAACAGGGGCCCTCAGATTCGCTGCTAAGCAGTGCCCAGTGGACGAATGAAGGGCACGCCTAGAACATGAATTAAACCTCCGACCGAAAGCGTCGGGGATGCCTCCGACTGAAAAAGT
>NW_008654134.1:0-949 GCF_000695815.1 Acanthisitta chloris | reverse complement strand
GGGGAGGGGGATTGGGAATGAGATTGGGGAGGGTGAGGGGGAGGGGGAATGGAACTGGGAATGAGATGGGATGGGGGTGGGAATGAGATGGGAATGGGATTGGAAGTGAGAATGGGAATGGAACTGGGAATGATATGGGATGGAACTGGGAATGAAATGGAGGAATGGGAATGGAATTGGGAATGGGATGGGAATGGAACTGGGAATGAGATGGGATGGGGGTGGGAATGAGATGGGAATGGGATTGGAAGTGAGAATGGGAATGGAACTGGGAATGATATGGGATGGAACTGGGAATGAAATGGAGGAATGGGAATGGAATTGGGAATGGGATGGGAATGGAACTGGGAATGAAATGGGAATGGGAATGGAACTGGGAATGGGATGGGAATGGGACGGGAATGGGCATGGGGAGGGAATGGGAATGAAACGGGGGATGGAACTGGGAATGAGATGGAATTGGGAATGGGATGGGAATGGAACTGGGAATGAAATGGGAATGGGAATGGAACTGGGAATGGGATGGGAATGGAACTGGGAATGAAATGGGAATGGGAATGGAACTGGGAATGGGATGGGAATGGAACTGGGAATGAAATGGGATGGGATTGGGAATGGAACTGGGAATGGGATTGGGGAGGGGGATTGGGAATGGGATGGGGGAGGGGGATGGGAATGGAACTGGGAATGAGATGGGAATGAGGAATGGGAATGGAGCTGGGAATGGGGGTGGAACTGGGAATGGGATGGGAATGGAACTGGGAATGGGAGGAATTAGTTTTGGGGTTTGTGGTGCCTGGGAAGGGTTTGGGGGTGAACTTTGGATAGTTTGAGGTTTTTTTTTCCCATTTTCCTCCTTTTTCTCCCCTTTTCCCCCTTTTCCCCCCTTTTTCTCCCCTTTTCCTCCTTTTTCCCCCCTTTTCTCCCTTTTTCCTCCCTTTTTCCTCCC
>NW_008654133.1:98274-107733 GCF_000695815.1 Acanthisitta chloris | reverse complement strand
TATATATGTATATGTATATGTATATGTGTCTTCTGCCATCAAATTATCGCCTGTACACCCTTGCCAAATTTGGAGTAGCTCCAGCTTGCAAGTGACCTTCTGAAGGAGGTGACATATTTTTGGCTATTCACAAGCTGAGCTTCATCTGAACTGCTGTCCCCTTGTATCCCTTGCCTGCCAGCATTAGTATCTAGCATTATTCAGCATAACTCAGCCACATACTGGGTCCTAGCTGCCACCTTCTATTCTAGTTATCAACTAAAAAGTCATAATTATATAAACCTGTATCTTATATTTATTAACATTCTCACCTGCATTAATATGAATTTTAAAAGGCATAATTCACTATGTGTTGCATATTATGGTGAGGCAAGTAGTTTGCATCCTATCTGTTTAGATTTTCACATGGTATAAAAGCCACATAGTACCTGAGCAGTTCATGGTATTTCATCAGTGATGAGTGCAGAGACACTTAGCTCTTACTTTTCCCAGTTTGGCTGAAACAGGAATAGCTTGAGGTTCCTTGATTATAGCTCTCTGTGAGTAGAAATAGAAAGATAAGTGAGTGTGTGAGAGAGAGACAGGGAGAGGAAAACATATTTAGGGGAAAATGTAATAGTAAGTTCTGCAAATATGGAGCCACCTGAAATCCTGTTTGGTTGAGCTCATATTCAAGTTTTGGTCCTTCTCTTTGGGGTTTTGATTTTTTTCCTCCTGAGTTTAAACTTTAAAGCTGTTCCTCAGATTTACAATTTTAAATACACATCATGTTTAGCTATGGAGGGCTTCGAATACCATAAGAGATATCTTGGTAGGGTCAAAGAGTAAAGGCCAGATAGGTTCAAAGTAACCTGAGATACCCAGCAGAGAAATTATGGTGTTTACTCTTTGATGGTAGTGCTATTTAATTGTATTGCATGAAATTGTCTCCTTGCATTCTGTGTCTGAACATTCATGAGCACTGTCTGCTTGAGATTCAAAAACAGCTCCCAAGTATTCCAGTGTTTCAACCACGTAGGTGGAGATTCTGTTCCTTAGTGTGAGATGCTGTAGAGGAATCTCATTCTTCAAAGCACATTTTTGTCCCAGGAAATCCCTCACTGCAGTTTTTCTCTGAAAAATCAGTAACACTTCATAGATTTTCTTTTTTCATTGAGAAAAGTAAGAGAAAGGTGGTTTGCTTTTATATAGAGGAATTCTTAAGTGTTTTTAATTTTAGAAATTGGTCTGTGTTATCTTAGATATCTGTGTGCAATAGCAGTTGAGCCTTTTGGTGTTGCAGAGAAAGGCCTGTAGAGATTCAGTCTGAGTGATACAAGTCATTTAAAGTTTGTCCCCAAACACCCTTACAGCCTCTTCAAAAGAGGAAAATATACATGGCGTTTGTCAGCAGCTAACAACAAGGAGAACTTTTGGAGACTAACAGACCTAACTAGTCTGTGACACCAGGTTGTGCCTTTGGATCAAATCTTAAACACAGCTCCAAGGGTGAAAGGCTAACTTGCAGCCTGATTCTTGGGATAGCTCGAGGGTAACAGAGAGAATTCATACTATTCAAGAATTACAACACTGTTTGAATCAAGAGGTTTTCTCAGCCCCTGGAAACACTAACTCCACATATTGCTTCTCCTCAAAAAGGCCAGGGTCAGAGATACAGATGATGTCCTTGATGGCCCTGATTGCCTCAAATGCTACTTTGAAAGCAGATGCTTCATATTCTCTGGCCCTTTTGTTGTGTGTGGGGTGAGGTGTTGTTGTTCAGGTGGGTTTTTATTTTCCTGATGATCGTCAAGCCATTAAGGATGATGATTTTGTGTTGTTCTTCAGTCCATCCTTTTGTACTACTATCCTGTGCAACAGCAGAGCACCTTGGCCCAAGGACCTTGCTTCTTTATTAATAGAGTTTGTACTTCCACAGCATTGATCACAAAAACCTTGTCCACTATAAACTTTACACAGATCCTAGGAGACACTAGGTATTGGCAAAAGTTTTAAATGTTGAAAATGTATAATTTTTTTAAAGAAACTGGTGTATCCCTGAAAGAAGTAGGTTGTTGCCCTAATTATTTTTCACACTTTTCCTATTTTATTAGTGGCTTTGTACTATCTGAAATGTTGGCCAAACATTTCTTGTTTGTTCAGGAAATCAAGCAATAAAATGTTTATTGTGCATGCATTATGTTACTTCCTGTTTACTGGATTATTGCTGAATAGTTTTTTCATTATGTCCTTATTATTTATAAACAGTAGAATGTCAGGATTTTCTGTATAGTTGTGTTATCCCATATTTTGAATTCAAAATTTACTACATCAATAACAGTTATATAATAGACTGACTGAGATGTAGAAAAAAGGTAATTTTAAATAGAAATCTTAGCATATAATTAGAAATTTTCTTGCTGCCTTTTTTAAAAAATCTCCTCATTGATATATGTACATTTGCCCACAGAACCAAAACCAAGGCTTAATAATAGGATCACAAGAAACATTAAATTTTGTAAAAAGAAACAATTAGATATTCTGGTGTGATCTTCAGTGCTTCTAAATTATTGTTCAACCTAAAACCTTTCTCTTCATTCTTTTCTGTAATAAATGCAATAAATACTTATTTTCCACAGCTTTTCACATTTTCAGTCCAGAGTTCTTTACCTGACAGATGCAATGGAAGTCAGATCAGCTCCAGTCATTTCTGATATCTTTTTACTTTTCCAGTTTTTATTTTGAAAGGATTGTCTACTTTACCTTATTAAACAAGAAGGTTCCTTTATTTGTGCATATCCAAATATAATTTGATTTAATTTAGCATAATTAATAATAGGAGAATGGCTTGGTAATTTTCTTATAGCAACCACTGTGTCATGATTTTTGTATTGCCTACCCTCCTTTAAGCAAGAGCATGCTTTTTAAAAAATAAAATGCTTTTCCAGCAGATAGGAAAACTGATACAATAAATTGCCAAAGAAATGAAGGTGCCATGTTTATATGAATAATAAAACCTTTCGGTGTCAGAATGCATTAACAAAAATGCTATTGCAGGGCTTAAAGTGTGATGATTCAATTTGTAAAACTGAAGTAAGACTAGGACTCAGTTTTCTTAGGTGCTAGGTTTTTTTCTAGTAATGGACTGGTGGTAATTTCACACACATTCCCTTGGTGTTCAGTCACTAACTAGTCTTACAATGTAAAAAAATGCTCTTGGATAATGCTTTTATTTTCATTATGCTGTGTTGGTAAGGCAGAAAAGCAAAATAGTCCCCACTCTGAATCAGCAAAATTTGGGAACTCCCAGTGCATCATGTCACTTTGAAGAGGAGGTAAAGAAAAATGTAGTTTTAGATAGAAGTCCAGTCCTCAGTGGGGTGGAGGCATAGCACAAGCAAACTAAAAGTAAAAGGTACCATTGTGATATATTCAATATTAAATATTTCTGCTTGAGGATATTGGTTTGGTGGGTTTATCTATTTATTCATTTTTTTATTTTACAAAGAAACCCATCCCACTTCCCATGGAAACAGACAAAAGCATTCAAAGGAAGTACCATTTCTCTGCTACAGTTATTTTGACAAAAAAACTTGTATTCAGCCATAATAAATGTGCTAAAACATTAGAAGCAAAGTACCTTGCTTGGCTGTAAAAGAACTGCAAGTTAACTAGTGCAATTAAGGAACTGTTGGCATGATTCATCCATTCCCTGACGACTGTGAGCAAAGGAACGTGCTGAGAATGAGATTTTTCTTCATTTTGTTCACTTAGCAGGTGGATTATTGGGTTAATTTGACTTAATGATGCATTACAGCACAGATTTCCTTCCTTACAGTCATGAGCAGCTTCCCTATATGAAGGGGATATCATGGTATGGTCTGCTGGACAAAACTGGGAACAGTGCCTTGCCAAAGCCATCACATAGTTTTCTCAATGCTTAATGCTTTCTGATCAAAATTCAACAGTACATTTGCATTTGATCATGTAGAGATAGGATCTTTTTGGTTGAATGAGTGAAAGTTTTTATGTTTAGATGCATATGAGTAGAAGCCTCTGTGCTTTGAGTGAGAGATTACACTGTGTGCAAAAGCTTCTGTGTGTCTAATGGGTGTGATTGGGAAATGTGAGTTCAAGGCAGCAAAGGCCTAATGCATAAGTTAGTTAACATTTGGCTAAGGATTTTTAAATGACTGAAAATACCAGCTATGTAGCAGCATGAAAATGTGTTAATGTTAATTGGTTCCAAGGTGTTGATCATTCTCATCCAGTTTGGGAAAGCAATAGATTAGTCCCACTAAAACTGGAATGATTATATTTGAGCACTTTGTCTGCAGTTCACAGTTATTGTAGAAAAAAAAAGTGGTAATTTATTTTTAAAAAACGATTTATGATGATCATTTCCAGACCTGACGTTTGAAGTATCTTAATCTGAATTATATCTAGAAAGTTCCAGTTAAATGGTTCAGACACAAATGTTTGTTAGTAAATAAGTTGTAAAATAATTTATGCCAATAAAATGTTAAGACCTCTTAGGTAAAAAGTCACTAGGGAAGGTTATGTCTGTTCTGATAATTTTCCAGTATGGTTTTGTGGTTGGGTTTTCGTTGAGAAATGTTCATGACATTTTAACTGGCATGGAGAACATTTAAGTACATGACAGGAAAAGAATTGTGTTCAGGAGAATTGCGTTAATCGTTTTATACAGAAATTATTTTTCTTGAGTGCTTTTCCAACATTAAGGATTAACTGAACCATACTGGTGATGTTGGGACATGTTCTATGATTCTGTGAATGCATGAGACGAGGAAGAGGGAAAGGACAAAACTTCATGACCTCTCCTGTACAAGGTGCAACCAATGGACCTTAAATAACTCTGGTCCTTCTCATGTCTATGTCAGTTCTGCCTTTGCTATGACTACTGCCTGTCAGGTTTGGAAGGAAAGCTTCCATCATAAAGCCTGCTTGCATATCTCTGAAACAGTATCTGAGCTGCCCTTGCGAAAACAAGATGATTTTGTCATATTGCTTCTCTCCATGTTTATTCCAGCCCCATGTGACAAAGTGTTTCCACATATCCTGGACTTTTCAGAATTAATAGTCCTGGAGTGGACTTGTGGTATTTAGGTACTGTACATGAACAAGCCTAAGGATTTTCTGTCATAGAAGGAAAAATTCAGCATTGCCTTTCCAAAACTCAGTTGATCTAACTGAGATTTATACTGTAAAATATACTCACTGGACAGAGCAGATAGATAAGCATGTAGTTCTCATTCTGCATGTGTCTATATAAAGTTCCAAAGTTATAATCCCCTCAAACAGGCTGTCTGGAATAAAAAGAAGTGAAAACTGTGAATAATTGATAGGATCAATCTGAGCAGTCTGCAATTTCAGGAAAGGCTTTAAGTCTGTCCCACCTGTTTGGAGAAAATAGTGCTCATGACAGATTGTTCAAGAAACAAAATGGCAGAAAAAATGCAAGCTATTTATTTTTCCCTATATTTTTGTGATATGATACTTTGGTATCATTTATTATTTGTCCATATATACATATGCATATATACATAAGTCAATTTGTCATTGAATTAGTCATTGCTATCTTAAGTTAAACAGGCAGCCAGTATTTTCTGATAGCAGTAAAATGGAAGGAGATTGTGGTGAGAAGCTTTATATCTTTAAACTGAACCAAGATGTGTTGTTGACTCTCTGGGCCTTTTCATAGATCTTGAACTCTTTGTTGTTCCCAGCAGCAGTTAGCAAGACAGCTTTTAAACAGCTAACTTGAGAACAGAAAATATTGCTATAATGGCAGCATAATGCTGAAACTGAGTGAATCCTGCTCTGATTATCCTTTCCTGAGTACCATGTGCCACAGGTTAAAGTTATGTAGTTAGAATCATAGTATGGTTTCAATTTGAAGGGACCTTAAATGTCATCCAGTTACAATTCCCCTGCCACAGGCAAAGACATTCCAGTAGACCAGGCTGGTCAAAGCTCCATTCAGCCTGGCATTGAATGCTTCCAGGGGATGGGGCATCCACAAGCTCTCTGGGCAACCTGAGCCAGTGTCTCTCAGTAAAGGATTCCTTCCTAGCCAATCTAAACCTACCCTCTTTCTTTTTAAAGCCATTCTCCCTTGTCCTGTCACTACATAGCTGCTACTTTTCATCCTAGCGCAAGATAGAGCCTGTAGATGTAAGCCTTCCACTGTGTTCACTTGTTCTACTTGTCTGTGAGCTCTATTAATCTTATCCATGAAACTGGAAGAGGCAGTATGTGAGCCTCAGCTTTCAGACTGATCATTGTGTTGCTCCATTTTAATGAGCAGTTATATTACAGTAAATGTGCTGACTATATACATGCTAACATGTATATTTGCTTTGCTTTTAAATAAAATCCCTTCAAAGCATGCAGAGCTACTTTATTCAATTGCCTTCTAGTACAGCATACGAACTCAAAGGCTACACGTAACCTCAGATCATAACTTTAAAGGTTTCTTTCCTATGCTTCTAAATAAATCTCCAGGTCCTTCACAGGGGCGATGTAACTCATTTGTATAAAACATCTGAATGCTTTCTTTAAAATGGAAAGGGAAAAGAATGTAAATGTTCCACCTTGCTATTTCTGAGACTGAGATTTAATAGGTTATGTTCTCTAGTTCTCTCTGGCATTAATTTAAGCAACATTTTAAACTTCCTTTAAGTGAGGAAACTAGAAATATGATGTGGGGTTGGATTGTCTCGTTTGTTGGTTTTTTCTTGCTCATCTTCTGAATAAATAAAAAATAAAAAATTATTCATTATTCATCAAACTGTTGGACCAGAGACCAAGATCTTCCTGTCTGTATGCATTTAGTTTGCTGTCAGTCCTGCTTAACCCTGTTTTCTTTATTGTAATCTCAGTTCAGATGAGAAAGTCTTAGTATGCCCTGCAACACAGTGTTCACCCTAGTGTCTCTACTATAGAAACAAATATTCCAGGAATAGCAAATAAATTAACTTGAAGCAGAGTGAGAAAGAGAAACATTTCCAGGAAGTGCTGGAGCGTCCAGAGGGTTTACATTATGCTTTCACTGTCTTCTTTCATTTGACTGCTTAGAACAATCATTATTTTGCATACATTTGGTTGGTATAATTGTATGGAAGGAGTTGTGCTATGATGGATGGAGCTGTCTTAAATCCTGCTGAGCTGGATATTTAACTATTGGGCCAGTGGATTACATTTGCTAACAGCTGTACTGTGGGAAGTCAGAGCTGCCTTCCCCTCCCCTTTCCAAGTTAATAAAGCAGAGTATGGGGAGAAACATATATAAATTTGGAAGTAATTTAAGAGGCACTTTTCGCTTCTGTATAGGCTAAGCATGTCAGACAGACGATTTCACAAAGGTTCTGTCCTCAGAGATTTTCACTCAAAAATGAATAGTTCCCTTCTAATCTAAACAGAGATCGAAGATGAATCCATGACAGTATCACATATTATTAGATGAATCATAGAGACCAAGTCTTAAGATTCTTAGTACTTTGATGGAATGAGAAAAGTAGTGGCATGAAAGGACAAAGCAATAATACTTTCTGTTTTATGGATTCTTTCCTAGTTCTTTCTTCTAAAATCATATCACTTTGACATTTCAAATTAAAATACATGGTGCTTTGCCTTTAGGTAACTTGTCTCAGTCTCTCATTGTTTCTGCATTCAGGGGAAGTTGCAGTTGCGTATTCTGTAAGCCTTCTGAGTGATATATTTTAACTTTATTTGAAATGGCATGAGTCTTTCTTCCATAATGAAAAGCATGAAGATTTCTGTGTATTTGCTTCTGGAGCCCATTGCCTTCAGTGGATTCATTCAGCTTTATGCCTTTTTAATTAAAAATATATAAATCACTAAAATCATTATTTTTAATGTAAGACTGAATAATTCAGAATGAAAAATATTAACCTGGTTCCTGTCAGTGATTTGATAATCTTTGCGACCTGGGATGTGTGTAACGTGGTTCTTCGAAGCTGTAGCTTCATTTCATTTGTGGTGAGAGTTAATGTTAAGCCTTCATTTTGCTTGGCCTAAACATGCTAGTCTGCGGGTCTCCTCTCACTCTCTAATTCCAGTCTTCCCTGAGCAGCCCTGTAAATTTTCTTTGCATCTGCTCCAGCTTTTGAGCATGGGTGGTCTGAGCTGAACATAAGTGATCTGACCAGTGCTCTGTGTCACAGTCTCCCTATTTCATTGGGAATTCCCTCCAGCACATCACAGCTGCCTTTTCCTTGCTACACTAGCAGTTCTGAGTTGTTCCAAAATAAATTATCATGTCTGGTCCTGCTTACACCCAGCCATTTTCAAATCATTTCGTAGCATATGTATTTTGCCATTTAAAGTGAAAGACTTTGTGAGGCTTTGATTTCATCTGTCAATAAAAATTCAGTTTGTTTACATCACTTATTACTGTGATTTTCTTTTTCTTACTGATACTTTCTACTTCTGGGGTGTCTCAGAGCATAATTTTTTTACTGGTCATAACGACTTTCTGTGCCAGAATATATACATATATACATAGCTATTTTCAGTGTGACACCACTCTTCATAACCTTTGGTATCCCTGCTAAGCTTCTGTATTATGTTATTTTGTAGCAACAGGATAAAATTGTCTGTAGAAAAAGGCTGATAGAAAGAATGGCTTTGCACTTCATGAGCACTGAAACAGAAATGAATTCTTGCCATCTCCTGGGGTCTTACCCATACCTGATAAGGAGGAAGGTGATGGAATTTCTTGGCATCACATTTCAATGTTATGTGCTGTAGGACTACTCACTCCAGCAGTATCAAACCCCTCTTCCGACTCTCCCCATGAAATGTTTTTAATAAACATTTTTTTACACAACTAAGGATAAGATTTGGCTAAATCAAATATCTTCCTGGAAACCAGCTTCCTGTCACAAGGATGTTTTCTATGAAGTCCCAGGCCAGGCTTGTATGGGATACTCTTCAAAGCTAAGATCTTTCTATCTAATATTTGATATTTATGTGTATCTCAAATTCGAAAAAAAAAAAAAGTAAACAGGCAAAACCTTTAGTTTCTAAGTTACCTATTTGTGAGGAGCCATTTGCTCAGTTATGCATATGATCATAAAAATGTGTTCTTCATGTGTAATAGTGCCTAGAGGTGAATGAGGAGCATCTGTAGTTGATGAGAGCCTAAAAGCAGAACTTTAAACCACCTCTGCATTAAATAACATGCAGACAACACAGCCTAGATTGGAAGAAATAGTACAAGCACTAGACCTCAAAATATACAATGAAGATATTATTTTGTCTGAAAGTGTGGTTTATTAGTTTTGAAATTCTTAGTTTAAGAAAGAATCTTATTTCCCTTGGATCCAATTCATCTCTGTTCTCTGAATAAGAAACAAGAATTGGGTCTCTGAAACAATTGCTGTTGTGGCAGCCACAAATTACACTCTGGTGCTGCTAATTCCTTGTGGAGCACAA
>NW_008654133.1:71490-98250 GCF_000695815.1 Acanthisitta chloris | reverse complement strand
TGCTGTTAGTCTGCACTGATCCCTGCAATAGAGATGCAGAATTTCCAATGTAATTTCTAGCAAAATTATTATTATTACTGCTGTTGTTGTTGCTGTTATTATTATTATGTGACCTCTGAAGATGCAATATTGCCAGAAGAAACTGAAATAATTTTGGTTTTCATATAAGTGTAATGATCTGTTTTCGTCAATTATTTTTCTGTTAGGTTTAAAGCAGCTCTCTGTGGCCAAGCAAATCCTGGTGTTCTTTTTGCCTTTATTCTCAATGACTTTGGTTTCCATGTGTTTTAAATTATTATCTTATGGGCCCTTCTACCATCTTTGGTTCTCTGAAAGCAATGTGGTTCTTGGGTAATAAAACAAAATGAAATTTCAGATTCCAGTGAAAAAGTCCAAGCCATTCAATTTGTAAATGGTCATCAACTTGACCTCCATATTTAAGCCTTCAAGTCTTCACAAGCCAGTATTTATACCACAAAAGCACCCCTCTGTGCATACAGATGAAACAGGTTCCTTTCTACCCAATTTTAACATACAAATTGTATTTCTACATGCAAATGCTTCTCTGTTTCTCCTTTTTTTTTTTTTTAGCATAAATTGCAGGAGTATGGAATCATGAAAATTGCACAAGAAGTGGAGAAGTCCAGTAATAAAATCTAGTTAAGTCCTCAGTCCATCTCGGTCTTTGACAATGTGTTCTCTACACAATGCTTTGTCCTCTATTTTATCTCTTTTTTGTTCAATTAGCTATCTGTTAAATTGTTAAATTGTTAAATTAGCTGAGTTTTCTTAGTTTTTCTTTTCTTAGTTTTCCTTAAGAATCTGTGACACTAAAAAAAGCATTTCACTGCTTCCTTTCTGTTTCACTCGTCTTTCTTACCCAATAGTGTGTAAACTTTTTCAAGGTCTGCAAACTACTACCCGCTTCCCACCTGCACAATCTGGGCAAATGCACGGAGGAAAAGAAACACTCTTCTTGTAGGACTGACATTTTACTTAGAATTTACATAAAACAATAAATTTATTATGCATACCTTGCCTTTGTTTTCTGATCTTTTCTACCACCTCCTCACTTTCTATACCACAGAACAGATCGCTTTAAATAATTATTTTCCGCATTTTTCTTTCTGTGGTATATCATTATCTATTTTTGAAAGATAGACTGGTATTTTACTCTATAATCATTCCTTTTCAAGGAGACTTCTTTTTGGCTTATCCCTAAATTTATTTCCCATCTCTTTGCAGTACTTCTTCTACTGTAAAGTCATTGCAATTTTTTTCTTCCCCTTTCTTTCCTCCTATCTGCTTTTTACTCTTGTGCTAGCAGACAGAGAATCTAAAGGAAACTGTTAGAAATAGTCAGCATGCTCCAGAAAGGGACAGTGAATGGTCACTTGTTTTCCTCATTTTTTATGTTCTGGGTGTACCTGGGAAAGTGAAGGACGAGGGATGCTCTTCACCCTTCATCAGGTGAGAGATGTGCTCTGTCAGCCTCAACCGGCAATGCCACTAATTGGACACCAGCTCTCAGGCACAAAAGAGCAGTAGGAAAGGAAACCAAATTGCTTGAGAGTTTATTTTGTTTCGGTGCTTGTGGGTTTTTTTGGTTTGGGTTGAGTTTTTTACAATTGTGGATCATGTGTCGTGGGACACAGGGTGATTATTTAATACTGAATGTATTCAGGCTTATTTTATTACATGGTCAGTCATACTGTGAAAGATTTCCAGTGAGAACTATGTGGAGGTACCCAGGAGGCTGGGGCAGCTGAGAGGTCATTTCATTGCCACAATGTCAGGACTGGAAAGAATTGGCAGCCTCTATGATTGTTCCCAAACAGTAAATCATCTGGCTTTGCCAGCTTACTTCTTTAGGCTTTGTGTTTCTTTTGTATCACATTGTTTTACAGAAACAGGAAAAAATATTAAGGTAATCCAGCTTGTTTTGATGTTTCTAACTGCAGAATATTTGGAATAACTTTTTATTTTCTAAATTTTGTTGGATTGGGGTTTTTTTCCTGCTTGGACCAGAGAAAATTCTGGTGTACCAATTTCACAGTATCACAGAATATTCAGAGTTGCAAGGGACCAACAAGGATCATCAAGTCCCACTCTTGGCCCTGCAGAGGGCATCCCCAAGAATCACACCATGTGCCTTTTTCACTAAAAACAATAGAAATTTTGTTTTTGAATGGTGGGCATTTTTACTTCTTTAACACAGCTGTGTGTGTAATGATATTAGCAACATGGATCATCATTTAGATTAGAGCTTTCTGATCTCTGGCATAGACCTTTGCCACAGTAACTAATAGAACAGCACCTAGAAAAAGCAGTTTGACATCTTAGTGGACCAGAACTGGAGTGAGAGAAAGATTTTGCCCATGGGTTTTGCAGGGAAATAGAAGGTTTGGGACACCATTTGTAAGCAAAGAGGTGAATGTTCTTTGGGAAGTCTAGAGCTCTGGGGAGATAAAGTGTTTGCCACTTTCTGCTATGTCCTTCCCATCCTGTTTCCATATCTTCTCTCTCTTCCTTTTTGTCCTCTCTTCCTCATTTGTCAGGACCCTTATCCTCCATCTGATTTGCACTCCCCTGATATCTGTCTTTTCCTTCTTCCTTCAGAGTTGCATTTCTCTCAAGACTAACAGTACCAGTCTCCCTCTTAGGACCTTTTGTTCCATTCTCGCCTTCTCTTCATTATATGCTATACTTCTAAGCTACTTCCAGCTCTCTCTGCGCACATAAATCCATTTCCTATGCTGCTATTTGAAACATCTTCTAGTTTGACATCTTACCTGAACTTTATTGCTGGTAACAAACTCTCTCTTCCAGATCATTAGTGAACGCATGAAATGTTACAAAGACAAATTACATTACAAGCGCTTGGCAAGAAAGGTACTTTGTGAGGGTTTAGCATTTTATTACATGCTTCTCAGCTGTTGAAGATCTTGGAGAAATAAAATACAATACAATTTCACAATGTCACAGCAGTAAGTCAAAGAAGGTAGCATTAAAAGATTAAATTTGGATCATGCTGCTAATGATTCTACTTCCATCTTGTTTCCAAAACTATTATGAAGTGTCCTCAATTTAAAATTTTTTGAACATGGGCAAATAAAGGTTTGCACAAAACACCACAGAAGAGTCTATAGCACAGTGAGTTAATGAAGAGACAGAACAGAGAAGTTATTGTGCTCACAAATGAGTCTTAAGTACCTTTTTGCTAATGGCTCATCTCAGTAATGTAATTTTGTGAGGAGGTGAGCAAGTATCAGCGAACATGGAAAAGTGATTCTGTGCTTGGCAGGACATATGGTTATGAAGGTCAGCATAGCCCCAAGGTGAACTTTTTTAATCAGTGAGCAAGAGAAGTAAGGAAGCTTTTTTTATGATTGGGCCTCCTTTCCCAGATTTACCTGTGCTGATGTCTCTCCCCTGCTAACCTATTTTTGTATACCTTTTCTCTTTTGTTTTCTCCTTTGTCTCTTTTTTTTTGTGTACTTCTCTGCTGCTCCTACCTTCCCATGCTTTCTAATGACCTTTTCTTCATCTCTAGCCTTCTCTGTGAACTATCCCATCAGCCTTCCACTAGTTTGACCCATCTTTCTGCCCCAGTATTATGTCTCATTTATTTCTCTCCAGTTCTAATTTGATTGTTACTATGCAGAGTCAGAACACAAGTGAGGAGGATAGAAGTAGACAGTGTTGTTCTTCCTCTTCACCATTATTTTTCTTCACCATTATTTTTCTCCTTCCTCCTCCCTTTCCCACTTAGCTATACATTTAAGACAGCTTTATCTTTCCCAATTTGAGCTATTAAAAATATGGTTTTGCACACTTAGCATCAAACTTTAATGATGTCTGTCTGTTATTCCATCTTTTATGGTGCACGCAGAGAAGACTGTAGGATTTATAGGAAGGGCAAGGAGACAAGCCTTTGTAATACTCCCAAATTGGTTGATTCCAGTCCTATGAAAGGGAGTTGGAATGGCTTCATGCTGTTCTGGAAAGAAAACAGTGCCGAGATCCACAGTTGTCTGAATGAGGCAGTGAAACAATTTCAGATCTGGGCTCCCTCATCAGCAACATTTACTGGCTACAAGAGGGAAGTGAAAAATAATCTTTCTGTTGTGGCAAGCAAAGGATGGTATTTCATGAGGGGTCAGAGCCATCAGAACCATGACATTTGGCAGGTATAAATATACATAAATGAGATAAGGCACAGATGCCCCAAATCTCTCCCAGCTGAGGCTTACTCTGTGAGCCTGCCAGGAGCCCAGCTGGAATATCATAATATATACAATAAAATAAAATAGATTGCTCTTGGTTTTATAATTCTTCATCTCTGTTTCAAAGATGGGAAGCATGACATAGCTTTGATCCTTCCTTTGCTGGTGTGAACCCAGAGTCACAGTTTTGCCCAAAGAAGTGTAAGAAAAGAAAAATTTACAAACTGTTGGAAAAAAATGTTGGCTGTGTCTGCTACTACACAACAAAAGACTCTCTGATAACACAGTCTTAAAAAGATGACCAACAAAACCACGAAACAAAACAAAAAAAAACGTGCTCTGGAGGAGCAGAATATATATGGCATTGTAGAACTCCTAATTTTGACTTGAGAAACTCTCCATGAAAGCACAAGATGAAGGGATCTGGATATAAGACAATTTCTTGAAGCAGATCTATAGTCAACCACATCAGTGTCATGATGAACTCAGAGTAACTAAGTTATATTTTTGCCATTTCTGCTCATTTGTACCTCAGGTCTTACATTTTCTGCAAAGCACTGGGAAGGGTTTTGTGGATAGATTAGGGAATAGGTGAAAAGACAATCACATGGACCTTTCTGAACAAAAAAATCTATTGAGTAGTTGCCTGTGGTTCAGACAGTTAGTTTGGAACATTTAATTTTTTCAGTTGGTTTTGTCTTCTTTTTTTTCAGTTAGGAGACAATAGACACAAAGAATGAATCTGAACAACTTAGAACTACACCTTCTTCAGCTGTCAGCCAAATTTTTCGGTGTTTCAGAGTGTTTTCAGTGCTTCAGAATAACTCCTGGTTCAGAATAACTCCTGGTTCAGAGTAGCAAGGAGATATTTAGTCATGAAAATAATCATGATTAAGACTTCGGTTGTTAGGAACTGAGAACTAGCTTGAGGTGCTCAAAAAGAGCTTTGCATTCCCTTCCCATGTATGGTTCTGTCTGTGAAGCATTTAGCATATTTTTCCCTGACAGTGTTCTTAGGTGCTGGCAATGGTGTTAAAAGTCATAGCACTGTCAATGACACCTTAATCTGGTGCCCCTTATTGCCCATAAATCCTATTTCATATCAGCAACAGCACTATGGGAATGAGTCTTCTTGGGAGACACATTTGTTTGCTCTTTGGCCTTACATCTGATACCACCACCAAGGTGGCATTCTAATTATGCAGCCTCACTGCCTGTCAGCTGATTTTTCTATACCATAATGTAGCATCTTCCTAATTATACTGTAAAAACTGATGACACAGTATTCTTAGTAGTACATAATTATCCCTTCTTTTTTTTCCCTGTATTCTGAAAGTCACCATTTTTCATGAGATCTAAAACCTATGAGTTGCATGATAATTAGTCACTAAACAACTGGATTATTTCAAAGATGTCTGACAAATGTTCTTGCAGAAATAGTTAATTGCTTAGGATATATAAAACATTTCTCATAGTATTATGAAAGTGTTTTTTTCATGTTAATACATGCATTAAAAAAAAAAAGTTAAAGGAGATTCTCCCAAGTGCTGGAAATGAAAGCCATAATTTCACTGAAATTCAGTTCAGCAGTTACTTACTGCAATAGCCATTTAGAAAGTAATTTACATAACTGTCATCTTTGCCAGTGTTGATTATACAAAGATGCTGCTGGTAGCTTCAAAATATACCCGGTTACTTGAGGATGGCATTTTCCGTCACTTTGTGTTCATGGATCTGAGAACACAAGTCTGTTGGCTAATCTGTACAGCTACTGTGAACATGCAGTCCTTTGTCATCCAAATGGAGATATGCCACTATTTACATGGAGATAAAGGGCATATCAGTTGGTATTTGATGTCAGAGCTGCTTTTCCTTTATTTCAAAATTTCTGCTGCTACAGCAAAAGTTTTTTGTTAAAAATAGGTATTTTATTTTGCAGTTTAGACAATGATCATCCAAGAGACGCTGCCAAGAGACAGTGTTGTTTATGGATTCTGTACAAAGTGAAGTTTGATGACAGACAACAGAGGGCAGGCTTTCCAGAAGTTAAACTGTAGCTAGAAGGTCAAATTCTCATCCTGACTATAATCATAGAAAAGATCCAGTTCTCAGAGAATAATTCCTGCTTTGGTTTTGCTTCACTACAGGCAGTCAAGAAAGGGGTAATATATAAGCGCACAATTTATAATCTTCCAATTTTATTCATGGAGCTATTGAAGGATTTAGTTTTCATAGGAGCCCTGCATCAATTTGTGCCTTTTTACCAAGCACAACATAGTGAACACAGATGCTGCTGCCAGGAAAAGCCAGGAAATTCGAGACTGTGTTACACATCAGACTGGAGTGTATGATATGCCTCCTGGTACAAACCGAAAGTCCTTTTTTAGCTGTTTGATTTTAAAAAAAATTTCGGAAAATTGTTAAGGTTTTGATCTTTTATTTAGTAAATCATGGGAGGAAACTACCAGATTTATTTCTGGTTTTGTCCTGTGCATGGATTCCAGTGTGGTTGAGAAATCAAATACACTATTGCTCTGACCATATATAACACTTAATCTCAAGCAATTTCATAGCTATTGCATTTCAATTTCATACCCATGAGCTGGATTCAATAGACTAAACATAACCCTGCATCATATATTTGTTTTCATGTATGCATGGGAACTTTTTTCTGAATTATTAAAACTTGTATCTTTGCAAGACTAATTCAGTTATCTTAGTGTAATTAATTTTCTTAATATTTATTCTTCCTTGGCAACTTTTTCCATGAGGACAAATATTGGTGGTAGACTTATTGTGTGAGGAAAACGTGACCTTTTACCACATTCTGGCAGATTCATGTCTGTGTGTTTCCCTATGTAGATGAGGCTGGATGCTGTTCAGAGAAACAGTGAATTTTGTTTGATTTGGTTTCACAGATATTTCTGAATACAGTAGAACTGATGTTTGGCTATTGGACAGCCTAACTTTGCTACCCAGTTTGCTTTCAAATTGTGTAGGTGAAAAGAACTGCATCCCATTAGAAAATTAATATTGTTTTTCTTATTCATTCTGCAAATTTGACTTTTGAAATTTTAAGCTATATAAGTGACGAAAAGTCAGTGAAGTAAAGTAGCGAATTTGTTAATAATTTGTTTTCATGCTATTTTTAAAGGAATGATTTTTTTTCTAGCACATATTCATGTTCTATAGCACATTCTTTGAAGTCAAATTCCTCTCTTAACTTGAGCAAGCTGTCATTGATATTCCTTAGCATTATCCACTGCCCTCTGTTCACTGAGAAAATTGCTGACTCTTAGACACGGAGTATTATTTGTGTTTGTACTTTCATATTTAACACAATTCTGTACCTGGCACTAAGTGCAGAATTCAGGCAGTCTACTTGCAAGAGTAGCTGCAACTATTAAAATAGACACACACATAATATTGGCTACTGGATGGTTCAATTTTTTTCACTTTTATGGAGATTAATGGTGTGATTTCTGTGCCTGGAAGCAGAACAAAAAGGAAATGTAGGGAGCAACTTCCTTAAAGCATTAAGGCTGCTTTCTAGAGAAAATTGGAAAGCATTATCTTTGCAGATTTAGTTTAAAACCGACATGTAGTAGGCCTGCAAAATTTTGTGCAGGAGAGATGGTTAGGGATAAATCTAGTTTATTATAAGGCAAGGAGCAGAAAGGATTATGCACCCCTGAGGAAAGGTTCTTTTCAGTTTGATAAATGCAGTGTAAGTTATTCACTACAAAATGCCAAGTAATTCTAGAAGTACAGTGGTTTTTGTACTCCTGTCTACTTCAGGAGAGCAGGTTACTTTCACGTTTTGTAGTTTGGAAGGACTCAAATAATTATGAAATGGTTATTTTGTAGATACTGATACATCATGAATACACAAAAAAAAAAGATTTTTTTTTTCCTACATGTGGTACAAATGTAAATATACATAACTTATGAAGAAAGTATTCTGTTCTTCCAGAAAATCATTCTGAGGAGCACAGGGATTCCGGATTCTAAAATGTCTGATACACCAGGAGAAGTAAAGTATATAGGGAAGGCAACAGAGATCAGGTTAGATGAAAGAGGAATGGCAGTCCAATGGAAATGTCTAAAAGCAACTGGAGTTTTAGTGTTGGACCAGCTCTGAACTGCAATCTGGAGGTGTTCTGGCCACCTCCACAGAATGATGATGATGTCTCAGTACTACATAATTTAGGGTCTGTAAGCCTCTTTTGCCCCTTCTGTGTGAAGTTGGATTATAAAGCTTCTTTCACAGACAAGGCTTGAATAACATGACATTTCTGTGGGGTTTTTTAGCCTTTTACTCATCTGGGAACAAAGTAACTCAGTCTTCAGTGGTTCCTGTTGAGAACAATGTGGCTGGAGGGCTGGCAGCCTTGTGGGGCTCCCCAGCAAGCTCCCCTTTGCTGTGCTCCCAAACATCCGCTGGCTTTCTTCTTAGCACCCCATTACATGCCTGTAAAGTCTCCAAATCCAGTTTGTGCACTTGAACATATTGTCCTGCTTTGGAGTACCTGGTGCTCAAAATGTTTAAGCCAGCTACTCTACTGGGCCCTGAGAACAACCTTTTCAGTTCATTAATCATTATATTTCTCTTTTCCTTTATCCTCTACTTGTCAACAGCTTTCAAACTCTGAAAAGCTCATAACAGCTTTATTTATGGCTGGAAATTGGATTAGTTTTTCACCACTGAAATAAAAAGATAGAAATGTCAACTTGGAATGAACTGGTTTATTAGTGGAAAATATTATTATTAACTACTGATATAATTTATTAATATGATTACTGCATTTAAAGAAAGTCAGCTGTTGCCTGCTTCTTACATTACTATATTTCAACTTTTCAGCGTGTTATTTAAAAATACAAAGTAGTCACCTTATTATACACCATTTTCCAGGATTTGAAAGCAACTTATACATATAAATGGATTTAGCCTCATCAGTGCCTCTAAATGATGAAAAAAATGACATTTAGAAGTAAATGCATCTATCGTAGATCCTGTCTGCTGGATTTAAAGTCTTGATTTACATTTCAAAACACTTTGGAGGATTAATCATCTCAAACTAGTCTAGGTCGATTATGTGGGCTCCTTCCACCCTCAGCAGAAAGAGGGAGAGATATCCTCCAGAGGCCTGTCACACTACTTTTAAATACCCATTTGTAGGAACAACCACCCTTTAGAGGTACATCTCCCATTCCAGGAGGGATGGACAATTGGGTGAAATGAGGTACTTAACTTTTAGACACTTTAGACCTACTGAAGATAGGTGAGATTGATCTCTTCTGCTAAGAGTCTATTTATTAGTTTCCTTTTAATAACCTGTAAGAGAACTCCTACTGTGTGCCACTGAAATACTTTAGATAAATGGTGAATGGACTGCACGGCTCTACAAATTAGATTCATCTAATAAGCTAAAATTAAACATAAGCTTTAACTAATGAACTGATAAAGAAAGACAAAATTCTCTTTTTGTCTCTCTTGCCTCTAAGATGCTTAAGATTCTTTCTTTGTCACTCTTCTTGCTATTAATTGACTCAGAAATTTTTATCCTCCATAAAAATCTTTCTCTGTTTTCTTTATTTAAAGAACACAGTGTGTCCGTTCATCCTTCCATTTAAATATTAATTCATATCTTTAAAAATGTCTCTTTGTTTGATGTATAGTAATTGGAAAGGCGAAGTTTCGGTCTCAGATGATGAGATTGTTCTCTAGCAGTCATGCTAATAGTTACCTGCTTATTGTTACTAAATTCGGTACCCCGTGGAGACCATCTAATGGAAGAAGGCTCAGTCATTATACCAGCTGGTCACTTTTGAACGATTGTATGAGGAACAGTTCACACCTTACTCTCAGGTCACCAATTCAAATAGTGCTTTTTGTTCTACCCAGATTCCATGTCTGTACAGCCCTCTGAATGAAGTGAAACTGCTGTAATGAACAGTAACTCTTTTCCTTGGCTTCATCATAATTCAGTCTTCAGCAGTTAACAACTAATGTTTTGATCCCCTAGTCAGTTTTCCTTCAGCTGAGTTAGGGGATGTTGATGTATTTCCTTTCTGTCTTTGAACTAATGGTAGCTTTTATTTTCCTTGAATTTTTGTCTTTGGTTGTTTTAGGTTTTTTTCTATTTTGCCTGTCAAGAATGGGGTTTATGTACCTTTTTGGTCACATACATACTCAAATGTGTTCTGTAAGATTTTAAGAAAATTAAGGTGAAACCTACAAAAAATATGATGTAACTGCTGACTTGTGGGCCATTTAGAGCCAAAACCAGCACATGAGGAAGATCTGGCTAATACTGTATGAGTATGCTGAAGCTTTACCAGGGACAAAAGGCACATGAATGCAGTGGTTGTGGCTGCCCTTGGGCTCTCTTCAATAACCTTTTCAGCACACCTGAGCCCATGATTGTCTCAAGGTGTACCCTGGTCCTCAGGGAATGTGCAAATCAGTGCCTTAATGGGGCTGCAGAACAAAGGAAATTTCATTGCCAATACAGAACTTATTTTTGACATTGGATGAATAACAATGAGTCAAAAATGGGGCCTTACATGGCCCATTAAAATGTTGGGTTTTTTAAAACTCTTCTAAGATTTTGAAATGGGGTTTCCATGCAAAGGATTACTTTGGGAAGTGTCAGGGGAAGAGAAAAAACTGGAAAGGCTGTCCATTAGCCATATAAAGAAAAGAGAGGTCACTTCCACATTGTGTGTCACACAAAAATAAATGGTCCTTTGCAAAACATAAAAATTCCTTCTGAAATAAACAAGGACTTCCTTAAATGTTCTGTGGGTTGGGAAAGAAAATGCAAGTTTCTCAAACAATTTTGTCATTTTTTTTCTTTCTTAGTAGGATTTTCTATGTCTTCCTCTCCTCACAAGTAGTTGTTTTTAGAGGGAAGAATGGACTGCAAGAGTCTTGGAAACTGACTGGTTTTCACTGTTTTCAGATTTATGTAGTTTAATTTAAGAACTTGGCAGAATAATAGCCAGACAGTCTATATAGCACATATCCTTTTATTCTTGGACATCTTGGAAAAAAACACCACTAGAATATTTGGGTTTATTTCATCAGAAATTAGAGGAATCCTTCATATATGCTGTGATGTCTTCTGCACTATCCGGTGACACTGTGAATAAACACAAAGATTTTCATGATGCTGTGCAAAGATTTATTTTAGCATTTATTTTTTTAACATTACATGTCTATAAATACCGAGCAATTGGAATGGAGATATTCTAAAAATTAAATTATATGGGACAAAAAAGACTCCACCCAGAGTGCTATGTCCACCTCTGGGAACCCCAGCATAAGAAGGACATGGGCTTGTTTGAGCGAGTCTAAAGAAGGCCACAAAGATGATCACAGGGCTGGAGCACCTCTCCTATGGTGACAGGCTGAGAGTGTTTGGGCTTTTCACTCTGGAGAAGAGAAGGCTCCAGGGAGACCTTGTGGCACCTTCCAGTACCTAAAGGGGCCTGCAAGAGAACTGGAGAGAGACTTTTTATGAGGGCATGTAGGACACAGGATAAAGAGGAATGGCTTTAAACTGAAAGAGGGAAGATCTAGATTAGATACTAGGAAGGAATTCTCTGGACAACACGTTCCAGCGCCTCACCACATTCTTAGTAAAGATGTTAAATCCATGAAAGTGTTTAAGGCCAGGCTGGACAAGGTTTTGAACAACCTGATCCTGTGAAAGGTGCCCCTGCACATGGCAGGTTGGGTGGAACTAGATGATCTTTATGCTCCCTTCCAAGCCAAACCATTCTATGATTTTATGAAGTTGAATCTGATATTTGTAATATATAAAAAATATCCAAAGGATCAATGTCAGGGGCTGTCCTTTCTGGGTCTTGAGATTAACTATCACTTCCATATTACAACCAAGGATAGAAACACAGGAAATATCTAGAAATATTACAGAGTTAAATGAAAGCATTTTAACTGTGTTGAAGCTCTGTCTGTCACAGGGATCCGTTTCTCCACCTTCTCTGCTCTCAGTATCACAACTGGAATACTGGGAACTGGAAAGTGGCCTACCTTTTTTTAAGGTAGCTTTTATAAAGTCTGGGGTTTTTTTGTTCTCACTGGCTAGTTAGATTTTCTTTTAAGGATAAGTAGCAGGCACAATATTTCAAATGAAGAGGAGGAAAGCAGCCTACCCACTGTGAATAAATGTGGCTGTTCTCACTGAATCTCCAGTGAGACCCACTTTCTGAAGTGCAGACTGTCGTGCCAGGGCAGATGTGAAATCTGGGAAAGTTTCCAGAGAAATCATTATAAAAAGAGGTTCTCAACATTAGCTGCTGTGTTTACCTTTTAGTCTCTCTTGGACTGTCACTAGCAACACTGAAGTCAACACTGCATGATGGACTGAGAGCATAAACAACTCACAGAAGAGTACTGAGGCAAACACTGTGTTTTCCAGTGCACTTTTACCCTTCCTCAGCAATCTGTAGCCGCTTTCAGAGATTAAAACAGTTCATCCACTGCTATGGCACAGTTTTACTCTGGGCAAACAAGCCACATGCTGGAAAACAAACTTTAGGCTTTTCCTGTGACATCTGAGAAGTGATGCAGTGGGAGTAATTATGTGATTGCTGCTGGTACTTATGGTATGTCCCTGCGTGACTATTTTACATTATCTTGTTTACATTATCTTGCATTTTGTTTGTGACATCCTACTGATGTTCCTGTCAGTACAAATGGTGTCTGTCAGGTGCCACTTTTAAATATTTCTGAAGAACGGGAGGGACATGCAAACAAAGGATGGGACAGATGCCATTCCTCATTGTTCTTCTTTGGAAACATCTTTAAAGCGAGTCCAAATAATCCTGCTTTAAATAAGTGGTTTAGGATTTCTTTCAAGGGGAGTCTTGTGTCATAAACCTACCTCACATGTTTGCAACACTAGGAGTTTGATAAAAAACCCCGAGAAGTGCATTATATGCAGGAGATTCCATTAAGAGGATTATTTTAGTTGGTGGAATAGGGAGTTACAGAAAGATTAATCTGAATTAGCCTGACATCAAGATTTGGCAAAAGCATAAGGCTGTTTTGGAGCTACTTTTCCTCTCTCATAGGCAGGTAACACGCACATAAAAGTTGAACCTAAGCAATTGATAATAGGCAGGGCTGCAATGACCTTGAATTAATCAACATTAGCATGATTTCATCTAGCATTTTATCCAATTTGCAAAATCAGATACTGAAATAGGATAAATATTTGTGGTGTTTACAATTTTATCATTTCAACTAATTTTACTGTAAAAATAGTGAAAATACTTCTCTGAATCCACCCTAATATGAAAGCTGAAAGCAAAAAAATAGGAAAACTTCTCTGATATAGGAAGACTTTGAACATGGCAGGGATTAAATATTAACAAGATAATATTAGCATCACTCTTTATATTTCAGGTCAGACACCTGGAATTATTAATGGTAATAGACAATACAGTAAAATACGATGGCAGTAGTTATCTGTCTGGAAGTCTAATGTGCAGCATTAAACCTCAGTCACAGGAGATTTTTAAACTTTTAATAGTTACTCTGTGGCTATAAATGGCAATGGCATTAATGCCAGAATGTTGCAACTGCAGAAACTCTAATTCCCCAGCTGATGCTGTCAGTATTCATAACTGTTGGTGTTTTTTATTCTCTTACTATTGGCCTTTCCAAGCTCAAATACAATGCCTGATTTCTGTTTGTCCCTATTACATTCCCAAAACCAAATTCCTTAGCAATCTAAATGTTCTTTTCTTCATTCACTTTAGTGCAGGTGCATCAATGCATTTCATTGCCCATTTTCTCTAGCAGAGAATCTAATCTAGGGTGGGGAAGGAAAGGAAATAACCTAGAGAGGTGTGCTGGTTTGAGCTGAAGTAGAGTTAACTTTCTTCACAGAGGCTAGTATGAGGCTATGTTTGGGTTTTGTGCAGAACACAGAGTTGATAATGCAGAGATGTTTTTGTTATTGCTGAGCAGAGCTTACACAGAGTCAAGGCCTTTGCTGCTTTCCGTACTGCCACGCTGGCAAGGAAGTTGGGGGTGCATGGGAGATTGGGAGGAGACACAGCTGGGACAGGTGACCCAAACTGACCAAAGGGATATTCCATACCATATGACATCATGCTCAGTATATAAGGTGGGAAGAAGAAGGGGGAAGGGGGGACATCTGGAGTGATGGCATCTGTCTTCCCAAGGAACCGTTACGCGTGATGGGCCCTGCTCTCCTGGAGATGGCTAAACACCTCCTGTCTTTGGGAAGCAGTGAATTAATTCCTTGTTTTGCTATGCTTGTGTGTGCAGCTTTTGCTTTCTCTATTAAACTGTCTTTATCTCAACCCATGAGTTTTTGTAGCTTTTACCCTTCTGTTTCGCTCCCCCATCCCGTTGGTGGGGGAGTGAGTGAGAGACTGTGTGGTTCTTGGCTGCTGGCTGGGGGGTTAAACCACGACAAGAGGCAACCTTATTTTCCCCCCTGTAGTATAGGTTTTGAATTATGTTTTCTCTGCCTTTGTTGTTTATGTAATATGGAAGATCTTGTAACTATTCATACCTAAAAAAAAGCCAAGTGTTCTGGATGAGTTTCCATATATTATAAAAGGAGGTACTCTTCCATACTGCCACAGCCCCGTGTCATGTTCTGGAGCAGTAATTCCCATGGGTGTATATTTTGTTTGCATATTGGACTGTGGTAGAAAATAAGTTCTCCAATTTATTTACAGAAGAATATTTTTAAATACCATGATATTTAGCAGATAATAGTTGTTTTCATTTATTCTTTACTTCATAAGGCATTAAAAATGCACAAAAAAAATAAATCACCTAATCTTTGGTGAAGTTTAAAGGACCAAAGATTGTGATAGGAATACCAATCCAGCCTGGCAGTTGAATTTGGAATGGAAGACAAAGTTTCAACATAGGATATGGAAAATTAAAGTCGAGACAGAAGTAAGAGTAATGCAGCTAGTATTAAACTTTAACTCCAGTGGAATCAACAGAGAAACATATGTTGGTTTCAGAAGGCCAGGATTTCACCAGATGTGATTCACGTAATTTTTGCAGCTGTTTTCTGTACAGTTCAAAGTATGCAAAATAGGCTATACTATGAAAATAGAACAATAAAAATAAATTACTCATATCTGCTGAATCAACATCTCGAACAAGACATGAATCTAAAAAAATATATTGACACAAAAGACCCAGATGGTTTCTTTAGGGTAATACATGTGGCTTTATGTACAAGTAATGGTGAGGAATTGAAGAAAATTATACTAAAAGTATTAGAGTATTACAAGAGTTAAAAGGGGAACTGTCTTCTGATGACCTCTGCTTCATACAGGGCAGGGGAGGGTGTTTGCTCAACTAGATCTAGTTGCTTAACTCGATCAGTCCTAAGCACTTCCATTTTCTTGTATGCATTCTCTTTTTTCTCATTCATCAGTCTCTTCTGGTCATGACAGTCCAGAAATCTGAAGTATTTTTAGACTTTGTTAAGACTTTGCCTTACACCTCCCCAACCTGCAACTTCTTGTTTTTCCTCATACTGTGACTTTTTTTTTAACTTTCTCACCTAAAAGTGAAGTAATATACTCTTTAGAACAGCAACTGTTCTTTACAAGTTTGAGAGTGAGTTTCCTAGTTTCCCTTTCTCTCTCCCTTGAACAGCAGTTGTATCTGATTGGCAATTGACAGCCTTTCCTCTTTTTTTTTTTTAAACTGTGTTTCCTTCCTAACCCTAGGTTGGACTTTTGCTGCTTTTACCACGTGTCTTTAGGTATCAAAAAAAACAAGTAGGAACTATTTCCTGGAAATATCTACAAAAGAGCTGAGACCTGTTTTCCTGAGAAGCTCATTTGTCTTTTTTCAATACATATTATCACCCCATTTTTGGGACCCTGCCTCAGCCCAGTCTTCAAACATTCTTCTCTGCCCATAAAACTCAATACCAACATGCTCTTTTGCTGCTTATTCTTATTGCAACAACCAAGACCGGCCAGGCCCTCATACTTCCTCTCACAGTCTTTGATCAACCAGGAGCGGTTTCTAGAATTTTAAGCCTCTCACTTAATGCAAGCTCTTTGTTTTCTTTCAACTTAACTTAGTCTTACAGGATCTTCTTGTAAGTCTGAATGCAGCAGGCAGGAAAAGATCAGTCTGTGTCTCTGTTCCAGTGGAGCAAGCCTTTTTATTTTTCCATTTACCTTTTAATGGATACATTATATATTTTGATTATTTGATAACAATTCACAACTTCTGATGGCCATTCTCCCAAAAATGTAGTGATTTCATTGCCTGACAACATTCACTTGTAACATTGTTAAAACCTTAGTAAATATACACTATAAGTGATTGCATGAGCAGCAGAAGTAATTATGCCTCATTTTATACTTGTGCATTCACATCAATCTCTCTTATGGTTTCTCCATTACCAGAAAAAGACGAACTTTCCCTAGGGTCGTTCTTGTCTATCTAGTTTCTTATTTTAAGGAAATCTTTAGGTAAGTTAATATATATGAGACCTTTGCAAAAGTGTTAAAATGCCCCAAGGGGATGGAGAGAGACATTAATATGTACTGAGATGCTATAAGCATTCTTTCTTTAGGAAACCAAATCAAAACCAGACAGGATAAGACTAAAAAGCACACCTGATTTTTTATACACCTGTGAGTATTGACCTTTCAAGACAGATAGGTCCAACATTTCTCACTAGAAATGTACTACAAATGCTCAGTTGACCTAAGACATGCAACAGGTGTGTTTGATGTTGAGTTGCTCTGCACCTGACCTGCAGTCATTTGTTTAGTATTTCACTATCACAATTTAGTAATTACCACCCAAAGCAGTACTTCATCCATGCATACTGGTGAAGCTGTTAGGTACAGATCAAACAGGCTTTCTCATTTCCTTGAAGGTGTCTGTAAGTACCCTATGTAAAAGAATTCTTTAGTGGACTTTGAGTCACACCTTCAGTGAACAGCCAGTTGTAATTTACTCTGCAAATGTGATTTACTCTTACAGTTTACAGGGACTAAAGGCTTGAGCTAAACAGCAATACTGCCACAAGAGTTAGGGGTTAAATTTTAGTTTTAATTAAATTATTGAAATGGTATAGTCACAACACTGGTCATGTTTATGCTTTATATTACAAAACTTCCTCATCCTGTTATGGTTTATTCTCTACACTATAGTACAATAAGAAAGATGGTTAAATGCCTTTATAACATTATAGTTGTTTTTATGGTGGTGGAAGTCATGGCTATTTAATTATATCAGATTTTCTGAAATAGTACCACTCTGTGACAGGGCATTGGCTGTGATAATATGTGTGATTTACTTCTGCATGGTTTATTGATTCTATGTTAACAGGAAATTTTTAGTTTATTTGGATTTTGGTTATTTTTTTCTTTTCATGCATGGGTTAGCACAATCCACACAAGTAAAGTTCTGAAAGATTGTCCAAAGAGTCATCTGTGACAGCATTTAAAGTGAGCAGAAGCAAACCTCCGTTGTTTAAGGCTGTTTTCTCCTTTTTCCTTTACTAACAGGACTCCAAAGTATTTCTTCGATAAAGTTTCTCAGGTTTTATGATCTTTATTTCAGGGAAAACAACTTGTTTGTTTTTTTAGAAATTAGATGTTGTGTAGATAGCTGGCTTGTTCAGAGAAAAACCTTGAGACATATGGTCTTTTGATTACTGGGTTTTAGTACTTTTACTTTGGAAGTACGTTTTCAGCTGAAAAATTGCTTCATTCTAAATGCATTTAAAACTCAACAGTGAATATTCAGAGGATTTTTGTTTGGGTTGGAGTTTTTTTTCTATTAGGTTATTTTAATTTTCCATGTTCACGTCATAAGTCTTTACCGTGTAATATTTACTTTTCTTGTTAGAAAAGGAAAAATTCAGAAATAACATCTATAGTTTTAAAAGCATTGCCAAGTTCAGATGTCTGCATGTGTTTACCTTGTTTTCCAACTTGCAAAGCTAAGTACTCCCTCCCCACAACATTCTGCCTGCTGTGCAAAGACATATGTGCTTACAGTCTATGAACGACTTAATGCCCTCTTTGTGTTTGCATGAGTAGTTGTATTTTTTAAAAAGAAAATATCAAGTTGGCAAATCTGCTTTGATTCCAAAGAGTAAGGAAAGTTCACTGGAAGGCAGAGAAGGTGTATCTGTTTTGTAGCTGTGCATGTTGATGTGCCTCTGTGGCTGTACATCTGTAGCTACCCTGTCATCTCAGATTCTTTGCTTTTAGCGGTGTGTGCTTCTCTGTCCCACACTTAGGTAGAAAGGGACCTAATTCAAAGCTGTCTGAAGTTCCTGAGGGTCTGTATTGCCAATGACTGCTCGGCAGTATCACTACTATGCAACTTATATTTAAAACCAAGTGTGTGAATGTTAAGACTTGCAATGCTATGGACACCTGAGATATCTAGGATAAATGAGAGAGACTGGCATTTTTCTCAGCATGTTTCCTGATCCCTTACCCTGTTAGACAACATCCAAATACATGATGCCGAGGCAGCATTCCTTGGCAGGGCTGATTTCTGTTCTTCCTACAGCTGCTTTCACCTGAGCTGGTGCTGCTTTGATACCCCCAGACCAGACAGCAAGTAATGAAAGCTGACCCATCCCCTCTCATCCAGACAGACCCTCAGAAGTGCTTTAGGAAGCAAAACTGTGGCACAGTCTGTGGCTCTGAGAAGGGGCAATTAATGAAAGAACAGCAGTGGGGAAGTCTGCGAGGGCCAGGGAGGAATAAAAGGCAGGAAACTTTTTCCTCTCCTACTTAATATCTCCAGATCTTAAAATTTCCCTGCTTTATCCCATCTACCATCCCACCCAGATATGCTTAGCACTGATTTTGTCTTGATCTTTCCTATTTAGCACTGTCATGGAACTTAATTGCTCCAGCCTGCAACTAAGCACCTCACAGCTGCTCACTCTCCCCATGGTGGGATGGAGAGAGAATTGGAAGAGTAAAAGTGAGACAACTTGGTTGAGTTAAAGACAGTAGATGAGGCCATTCATGCAAGCAAAGCAAAATGAGAAATGCGTTCACCACTTCTAACGAGCAGGCAGGTGTTCAGACACCACCAGGAAAGCAAGTCTTCATCACATGCAACAGTGACTTGGAAAGACAAACACCATCACTATGTATGATCGACTCCCTTTCTTCTTCTTCCCCTCTATCTGTATGCTGAGCATGACACTATATGGTATAGGATATCGTTTTGGTCAGTTGGGGTTAGCTGTCCCAGCTGTGTCTCCCAGCCTGTTTGCTGGTGGAGTGCGGTGAGAAGCAGCAAATGGCTCGATTGGCACTGCTCAGCAATAAAGAAAACATCCCTGTTTTATCAACACTGTTTTCAGGACAAATTCAAAACAAAGCACCATACCAGCTGCTCTGAAGAAAATTAACTATCCAATTGCACAAGCACACAGACATTAGCTGGCTACAAGTGAAGAATAAACTAAGTGTAAATGACATGTACTTTTTTCATGCTCCTCTTCCTTGCCTGAAGACTGGAAGAGATATTCACCTTTCAAGACATATTCTTAAAAGAGCAACATTTGCACCTGAAAGTAATTCCAACATCCACTATGGTTGCCTATGGACTGCTCTCATAGACTTAACTAGGGCTTTATACCAAAATATGCCACATTTGTTTTCAAAAATACCTACCTCTATGCCTCAGTGAGCTACACAACTCTGTATAGGACATTCTATACTGAAAAGAAATTCTGTATTATCTCCAGGATATATCCTATTAGGGTGGTAGGAATATACTCACATGTTCATACTTTCCTTGTCCTTTTTCTCTCATATATTTCTTACTGTGTTTCTTACTGGTCCTAATCCAGCAAATACATGTAGATCCCTGATGTCAATGGGATGCTTGTTGAAATTAAGCAAGGTATATGCATACTTGTCAGATCAACTCGAGCTTTGTAGACTTCTCAGCCTTTCAGCTGCTTCTGGAATCACACTGAGATGCTTATATCACTGCTTTTAAAACCAGTTTTAAAAATAGAAACACAAAGTGACAATGCTAGTGATATTAGTAATTACTATTATTTATTGTAAAGATTAATTATTTCCAAAGTGTATTGGATTTTGTAGATGCTCATCAGCTTAGAGAAAAATGCCTCATATTGACAATATTTGGATTGTTTTTCCCTCGGGCAAACTGAAAGTTCTTTTTCATATATCTATGAAGACACTCTTTATGCAGCAGTCTTGATTTGGTTTTCAATAGGTATGTAAACTGATGTTAATATTACTTGTCCTTTTACAGTTGTGTCCTGCTGTCATTCACAACTCTATCTGTCCATCTAAAAATTGATTATCATTCTTCCCTTTGATTGTTAATATTATTTCATATTTGAGACTGAAATGAAGCTATCACTTCAAGTATCAATATGCTCTTATGTCTTTGCAGTGGTCTCACTTCATTCTTATTTATTAGAACAGGACATATTAAAAATTGCATGATGAAGGATTGCAGGCTAGTCCGTGATGTTAAAGAGTGAATGGATCATTACACTTCTCTGTAACTTTATTCATTCCTTAAAGTGACCAGATTTATATAACATCTGTTAACAGGACCATTAAGTAATCCACCTAGACTTGAAGTTATTAACAGAGCCTTTTATAGTTGCCTCTTGAATTAAAAATGCATTTCTGAGGATCATATTCAACCACATTGATTCTGTGAGAAATTTCTTTAGAATGAAAAAATAATACAAAGAGACTTAGCACCTCACTGATTTGCTTTGGCATGGCAAACAGGAAACTATCCAAAGTTATTGGACACTGTCAGATCCTTTTGATTAACCTCATCAAAAGAACTTGAGAAGTTTGATTATGATGAGTGTAGACTTACCATAGGGAGGATATGTCAGAGAAAGAGGGGTCCTTGTTCCTGAAATAGACCTCTGAAAATTACTGGAGAGTACAAATCAAAACTCTTTTTTGTGTGAATGTCTGTGAGAGTTACTGAAGTTTGGAGGTGGATGAGGCTGCAAATTAAATTAATCTGATTAAGGCAAAGGTACAATGCATTGCTGAAGGAGATTGTTAATGCTGCCTTCTTTGGCCACAGTTGGCAGTTGTTCTCAAGAAAGCACTGTTGAGTCATTAATTTGTACTGACAAATATAAATATGTAAAATTATAAATAAATGCATACTGTGTATACATAAATAACATACACGGAATGCATATATTTAGATATTTACATAAACACATAAAGTGTTTCAAGGAATCTAAAATGTGGACTAATGCCTGTAGTCAATGTGAAATGAATAATTAAACAAATCATATTAATTGAGTTCTGCTACGGCAGGTTCTCTTTTCCATAATCATCAGTACTTCACTTTTGCTAGGAAAGGGAGGATTTCAAATTTCATCACCTGACCTAAAGGTTCTATAGGTATTGCCTTTGCTTTTAAATAATATTTATTAAATTTGTTTTGGAGCCTGGTATTGCTCCAGCAGAATGTGAACAAAGCCAATGATCAAAAGATTGTTCTGCTAAAGACAAGGTCATTGGCAAACAGCACCACAAAACTTGATGGACTGGCAAAAATATGATGACCTGACATTAGACAAGAAATACAGAAATAGAAGTGTCATGGGGAAGTGTATGCTTCTAGGAGCATCTTGTGTTTCATTGAAATGAAAGCAGTCAGAAAACAGACCCCTAGTAGTTCAATATACTTCTGCTGCTTGTTGCTTCTTGTCTCATTTTGTATTCTGAGTCTTCAGAAGGCTTCAGTAGTGTAGACACTCACTTCTTGGCAATCTGTTAGTGGCAGACAGTCTTATTCAATGAGTTGTATAGGAGTTCACTCAAAAGACATAGTGAATTAGCACATGTCTCTGATTACCCTTTAGATGTCTTGAAGTTCCATAAAATTGTGCAGCCTGATTAATATATTAATAAAATTGGGTATTCCTTATTATTGCTTTTAAGCTTTTGGAGTGCACTTGGGTCATTCTCTGAACAAACAGTTACAAAGCAGTTGTCCGTTTCCTATACCCTGATGGATCCATGATTGCCCAAGATGGGGGACTATGGCACATGAAGCCCTGGAAACCTGTGATCTGAACATATGATAGAGAAACTTATCATCTAGATTCCAGGAGCCCAGCTGTAAAAAAACAGCAAATTATGCAAATTGCAGCACAGACTGGAAGTGCCTAGCGGTAGGGCTCATGATTTTTGAAACTTTTCTCTTCAGCTGACTTTCTTGCAACAAGACAAAATTCTTATTGTAATTTCATGTTCCTGGGAACAGAGGCTTTAGCAAAAGTGCTCAATATAACCAGACTTGCCGTAAAACAAGAGCTGGCAATATCATGAACAATTGCATTGCTTCAAGCAAGCAAAGCAGAGAACACAACAGCAGTTACTTAAACTGGCCTATTAATCTCTAAAAGTGTTTCTGGGTGCAGGTGGGAACATTCTGGTTAGTCTCAAAAGAGGGAATTATTTTTCTTGTCAGAAATTTTGACATTCAAGTGAGGTTTAATATGGTGCTTTTTAATGTCATCAGAGTCTGGGACAGACCCTTAAATTTAGGACCCACTCTTTTGTGCATTTTTCTCCAGTGTAGCATTTATCCTATTATATAGCAGGAAATGTTACAGTATTCTTAGAGTTGGGAGAGAGGGACAAAACACAGAACACACCAGAAATGAAGGAAAATATTAAAATTAGATGTACTGTCATTATGATATTATATTCTTAATCATGCCTGTTTCTCCATGCTTTGTCTTTCTTCATAACCACTGTGAACAAAATATGATTATTTGGATAATAATAAAGTTTGATCCTGTTTTGGCTAGAGGCTAAATTGCATCTGTTTTTCATACAGGATTATGTGGGGTTTTCGCATAAACTGTGTCTCCTATTCACATACATTTCCTAGTAACATTAGAACTACAACCCCAAGAAAGGGTTGTTTATGCAAGGTTTGTCTCATTAATGTGTCCACGGTACTAAAGACAGAGGGCTATAGAAGAATGAATGGAAATTAATAGTTGTCTGGGTCCAATAAGACTCAGGAGTGTTCGATCGATTCCCCCAATGTGAATTAAGACACAAATGAGGTCAAAATATCATTAGGGAGTGAGATTTTATTATTGGTCACACAAGGGAGAGAGAAGGGGTAATAGGAAATTTAGAAACAGAAAAGGGGGAATCAAGGAAGATTTGATATGCCAAAGCAGATAGTCATCACCATGGATCCAGATGACCCGAATTCATGTAGAAGAGGGGATAGTCCCCACCATAGGTCCAGCAGCATTCTTATGATCCACAGTCATCTTTTTCTTCGGTGATAGGTATTCATCATGCTCTGGACGCTGGCCCTTCTTACAGGGCTCCGTCAGGGCATGGATTGGTCAGTTTCCCTGCAGTTGAGCTACTCCTGGCCTCATGATCTCAGCAGCTGGAAGTGATGTCATTTGTGGACAGTGGTGCCTAGTGGCCTCAGCAGCTAGAGGGGATGGTGATTGTTATCTTGGTAGATGGGGACAGTGGTGCCTCCTCATGAGTCCAATCCAAACAAACATTTCTTAAAGATCCCTTACAATAGTATGGTCAAACCAGGCCAGACCTGTCCATTTTAAGCGTAGAAATCCACTCCCCATCAACATTGCAAGAGTTTCCATTTCCTTAACCACTGTATTTGTTGAATGCTTAAAGGCTGTAAATGGTGAGATACTCAGGCACATGAGTCTGATCCTTTCTGCTTTAATAATAAAACAAACATTTCTTAAAGATCCCTTACAATAGTATGGTCAAACCAGGCCAGACCTGTCCATTTTAAGCGTAGAAATCCACTCCCCATCAACATTGCAAGAGTTTCCATTTCCTTAACCACTGTATTTGTTGAATGCTTAAAGGCTGTAAATGGTGAGATACTCAGGCACATGAGTCTGATCCTTTCTGCTTTAATAATAAAATATTACAAAATAGTGTGGGAAGAGCTTTCTATAGCTTTTTCAGGCAGCTTATCTTTGAGGGAAGGTATGTTGGCATCAATTTTAATTTAGTGTTATTTCAAATGCACTCATGACTCCATAGGGACCTCAGCAATTTTGTTTAAAAACAAGAGGAAAAAAAATTGCAGGGTAAAATTTTCTTGCTGAGACTTGAAATTACTTTATGTTATACACTTTCTGTTTCAAATGTTCATAGTTTATGAACCTTTTGGACAGAATTTTTATGGCCCATAGTTGTAATGTTTTTACATTTTTGTATGCTAAGACTTTTCAAGCTTTTTATAACCTTTTCTGGCTCTCTGCCCTGAGAACTTTTCCTACAGCATTTGTGCTGGTGGCTGTATATGGCCTGCCAAAGATGGTTCTAATTCTTCACTATCACAGCTACATTTCAGTCTTGTCATGTTTCGTTTCAGTCAAAATTAGATATGGCTTGAGTGAGGGACACACCAGTCTGCACAAACCATTGGCTTTGTGCAAACCCTTGTCATATTTCCAGCTTTCAAAACTCAAAGCAGCACTCACAGTTTGGCATCACTCCAAATCTGTGTTGTTTCATACCTCTGGATCATCAGAGGGAATAGGTGAGAGCAATTTTCAAACTAAGTGCTCAGCTTAACCACATGTCAGGGACTCCATTGGAGCACAACAGCTTTTCTGGCCAGTTGTGACTTCTCTGTGCTCATGTTGAACTTCCTATGACAAGTGATAAGTAAGGCTCATATTGATCCAATCACCCTGTCTCATGCCATTTTTTCCTTGGGGCTTGGAGCTTTTTTCTGTCATTCTGTATTACTTCTCTGGGCTGTTTCTCAGAGGAGAGACTGCCACAAAAGGGAGATAGATCAAGGAAAAGTCATAAGGCATGGAGCTGGGATTTGAGCATGGATCTGAATATTGCTGAAGATGAGAGCTCATCTTTAGGGGCAACAAGTTTCAGAAAACAGGCCCTTGCTGGTTCTTATGATTTGTTCATGTGACTAATACTAACACCGCATGAAAAAATCAGTGTGCTTCTCTTACTGACTTCTTGACTTCGGGCTTCCAAAAAGCATTCCACTACATTCCACTTTGCTAATAAGTTTGATAAATCTAATTTTAAAATTGCCTTTAAAATTAAAATTTGAAATTTGTTTTGCAAGGTAGGATACAGATCCCTGAGCAAGTGACAAATTAAGCAATGCAAAGGAACTATTTTTATAATTTAGGTAGACCATCTGCCTGCTTATCCAAATAAATTTCGAAAAGTTCTGTTGCTCACTTTAAAAAAAATAAAAACAAAAACCGAAATAAAACCTGACAACACTCTCTATAGACCAAGGACTTGTAGAGGAAAAAACAAGTACTTAACTCATACATCTTATTTATGGAGAGGTGTAGATGTCAGGGGTAGCCAAGTGGTTAACCAGTGTTGTAGTGTAGATGAATTGCTGAAAAAAAAAAAGAGATTAAATCAGTGTAACTTTCTAACAGTAGTTATGCTTGATATGGAAATCCTTTCCTGTAGTCATGGTCTGATGGCATGATTACAGGATTTTCTTGGTCTGTGAATCTCTAAGCTCAGTAACTGGGAACCATGAGCCTCTAATCACACCACGCTAACGTGACTTTGCCTCTGCACCTCTCTCAATCACTGTCAGCCCATGACGCTGGGGTTACCTCATGGTCTGTGTATGAATACCTTGATACTTTGAATTTTCTCTTTCAGTGGTAATTAATTTAGGTGCATCAAATGCTTCCTCTGGTTTAGTGTGCATTTGGTTTGCTACCACAGAGAAGAATTTGCGATGTCTAGTCTGCCATCCAGTTCAGACAACTGAATAGTCCCAATAAAGTCAGCCATAAGCTTCAATATAAAAATGCTTCTTGCCATTTGTTTACCAGAGTGCTCAGGAGGTCAAAATGTTGACAGTATTATATCTTGAGCAGACACCTCAACTTAGAGAGATTGCCTGGAATAAACATGGTTCATTGTTCTATCCCATTAACAACAATGTCACAGTTATTGAGTGGCTACCTTTGACTTCTAGCTCATGGGGTAGGAAAAAGCCATCTGTGTAACACTGAGGCAAATGTTTAATAGCAAACAGGAGAAAAAAAGAGACAATATCAATATTCAAAAGTAGTTATCCCAATCAGGACAATGTGGGAGCTAGGGACACAATTTTCCCTACTGGAAAATGGGGAACAGCCACAAACATCTTCAGTATTATATGCCCAGGCCTTGAAAAACCTGTTTGTTCCGCAGTAGTGAGAAGAGATGGAATGTAACTGGTCATACACAGGGCAAGCTGGAATCAGAACTTGTTGTTTCAGGTAATAGCACGATGAAAAACTAAGGTTATGCTGCCAATGGGAGTTTTTGGCTAATAGCTAATAGCAATTAGAACAGATTTCATTAATGCTGGAACACATCATTTTTATATGGAGTGTTAATGTCTCCTTGAGATTAGATACTAAGGAATGTGCGTGTTCCTTGTCCATGCTAACACCAC
>NW_008654133.1:55571-71472 GCF_000695815.1 Acanthisitta chloris | reverse complement strand
GGAATTAGAAGGAAATGTACTGTTTCTTTCCTAGCATTATGCATATTACTTTTTATTAACTGTTGACCAGGTGTTTGATTTAAAATCTTTTCTCCTCACTGGTTAAATGAAAACTGTGTAGCAAGTCAGAACCAGAGCATCTTTGTTACTCTTAGGAAATGGGATGGGAATATTTATTGCCTCAGGTTAATTAACCCTTATTTATAGTATGTATTATAGTATGGATCAGTAAAATAAAAACTGTTAGCAAGAGCTAACACAAACAACAATAAAGTCAAGAACTCTAACATTATACTTTTACAGGCCTTTGTGCTCTTGCACTTTTCTGTGAAATTTCAAGTGTTGACTGCTCTCTTGTGAAGGAAAACCTGTGCTTTTCCTCCCTCCCACTCGACACACTGGTTTTGTTACAGTTTTCCTAAGAGTGTATTTTTCAGATACCTACAAGGAGTGATAGAAATATAAAATAACATGTCATTCAGTGAAAAAAAATTTCTGTCATGGTAATCATCATGTCACAGCATAATATTTGCTTGTTATACAAGGCAATATTGGTGCATTGGGGTTTTTTCCCAGGAGTTGCTTTTTGTTGTGGTTTTTTTTTACAGCTGGTGATTTTAGATAGTCTTAATTTCTCATTATTTTTTGTGTTGTTGTTATAGACCCTATAAATAAAGTATACACAAATAAATGAAAGGAACATCATCCTTGACACTGAGCTTTAGTTTTAAAATAAACCATGTTATACTGTGATCTGTTAAAATTTATCTAGATTTGCCACCTAAAAATCGAACTAAAAAAATCAAAGAATTGTTTGGGTCAGAAAGGACCTTCAAAGATCATCTAGACCAACCTCCTGGCCATTGGTGGGGACATCATTCACTAGATCTGGTTTCTTAAAGTCCTGCCCAATAGAAAATGTTCACTTGAAACCAAATGTAGAATTTAAGCATATAATGAAATTAAACATTATCTCCAAGCAGTTAGAAACAGTATTACTGGGACTTATAGGGATAACACCTCACCTAAAAGAAAGTACCTGCCTCAGCAATGATTTCCAATAATGATCAAAAATAATCCTTGGGCTGACAGCCAACACAAAAGCTTCAATATAAGAATGCTTCTTGCCATTTGTTTACCAGAGTGCTCAGGAGGTCAAAATGTTGACTGTATTATATCTTGAGCAGAAACCTCAACTTAGAGATATAGTTTAAAGGTTTAAACATATGTAGACATGTAAGTGAAACTGTACATCAGTAGAAGTGTGATTATGGTGTTGATCCTATGCTCAGAAGTGAACTTAGCACAGGTTGGAGTATTGCTTTAGTGCTGACTGGAAAAGGCTGGAGTAGGAGACAGGACTTCCCTTCCTTGTGTTACTTCCCTAAGTCCCACATGATTTTCCTGGATGTCCTGTGACGTGTTCTGCTCCTTCTTTGTTTATGACATCTGTTACCAGTTGAGGAAGTATAGTTTACCCACTAATGCATGCAATTTGAGTCAAGATATATGCTCAGAAAACAGTAATTTTCCTTCCGTGATTGAAATTTCAACGAATAAATTAATCCCACCTGGGTTAGTCATTAAGACTACTTGGTTTCTCTTGTAGGAAGCAGAAAGTAAGCAGTTTGCCTTATGTTGCTGTCACGACCCACCTGTATGGGGCGTGATGTTCATTATAGTTCTCATCAGGCTGAACAAAGTCACCAGACCACGTGTCAGGGAACTTTATGCTTTATTGTACAGTTGCTATAACTCCAGCCCAATATTTAGACCCAAAAGGTGTTAGCAAACAAGCTCGAAAATCTATACAATAGACTTCCAGTAGAGTGGAAGATAACAAGCCCTTAATTTATCCAAAACAGTACAGAACACTTCAATAACTTCTCAATTCCCACAACAAACTCCTTAAAGGTGCAGGCTCATAAGCCCCAACATACAACCAAAGGTGCTGGCTGACAAGGCACGACATCACTTTTCACAATCACTCCACTCCCACAACAAGCTTCAGTATAGATTCTAGGGCAAAGTATGATAGCCATGATTTGCCCAAGCAAAGCATGGAGAGAGGGAGAAATAAAGACAGGAAAGGGAGAGAGGTTGCACAGAATATCACCAGCCCTTAGATCCTGCATTTGCCACATGGACAACCAAAGGTGCTGGCTGACAAGGCACGACATCACTTTTCACAATCACTCCACTCCCACAACAAGCTTCAGTATAGATTCTAGGGCAAAGTATGATAGCCATGATTTGCCCAAGCAAAGCATGGAGAGAGGGAGAAATAAAGACAGGAAAGGGAGAGAGGTTGCACAGAATATCACCAGCCCTTAGATCCTGCATTGCTCCTGCCACATGGGTGTTCCAGATCTGGGGCAAAGCATGCGAGTGATAGAGAGGAAAAAGAGAGGGTGGGAAAAAGAGAAGGAGGGGGCATGATCCACTCCCTTTTGTAGTTAACTTGGTTCATGCCTCTTATGTAAACTAGATTTTTTGTGCTGTTCTGTTCACATGTGCACAGCAGCCCTTTGAGCCTTCCTCCAGGAAGTGAGTCAGAGTTGGGGGAGACTGAGCAGGAATCTCCAGGTGCCGCAGGAAGTTGGCTCAGAACAGTGCTGCCTCACCTCCGCAGGATTCTGCCTTCTGATCACATCTGTCATCACAGTCAGAATGTTTAAGACAAAACATGCTTATGTCTGGTCCTCCACAGACACCTGCTGAAGATTAAGCTTAATGTTTGCTTGTGACATTGGAAGACAGTAAAAGACCTATTGAAAAATTCAAGCATCTGCTTATACTTTCTGAAAGGATTCTTAACTTTTGTTAAACATAGAACTGAAAATAAGCCACTTAGGCAGCAGCTTTTCCACCATGTTCAGAGTTTCCAACCTGTACACCTAGGCAAAGAGTCTGAATTTTTTAGGCATCTGTAAATGACTATAAAGATACAGGTTAATTTTTTTAATGCCAGGTGCATTTGACTCACTTTATAGATTCGGAATCTACAAGTAGTTAGAGAGGAGTGTGTTTCAGCTGCTTTAAAAAAAAATTGATTTTTTTTGGGTCAGGCTTTCTTTTATTGATTGGCAGCTTAACATTTATCAGCTGAAACAGCTTATGGCTGCCATTTTGTGAAGTGATATTTTAGAGGTCAAGCTAATGCACCGAGTGGTTTTGTTTGCATTTCTGAAACCGATCTTTTCTGGGGCATCATTATCTACTTTTACCTCTTTGAGAGCTCAGAATGTAATCCACATGGTGAAAAGTAATTACAACAATCTCTTCGTACAGCCTTTACCCATAATTTCTGAATAATAATTTATTTTTTTAAGAAGTAGAAAGTGCTGTGATGACTTCTCTTTTTTTATTTTTTGCTTTTTCCTTCTTACCTGAATCAGCAGCAGCCTTGAAATATGAACATGACTGTCTATTTAAGCATCTCTAAATATGACAATCGAATCAAGCAATTTTTTTTAATCACCCCAAGAGCCAAGCATAACTGTATACCAGAAATGAAAGATTTTATTTATAAGGTGTTTGTATTGATCACATGCCAAATTCTCACATTTTGTATGTGTCATCAACATTTCTCAAGCTGTTTCTTTATGCAAATTAGCCAGGCAGAAACACTGAAATTGAGTATAATATTAAAATCTTAGAGATAAAAATATACCAGGAGGAAAAAAACCTCAAGAGCAAAGAAAGCTGTGATGCCAGTGCCATGGGCATCACAGTTTATTCCCACAGTTGTGATAACAAAGTGTTGCCTTGCAATACTTGATACAAAAAAGCCCACTAATCCATATTCCTACTCAATAGAGAGGTATATAAGCAGATGAGAGTGAATATGTGTATGCTGCTTGACAAGTGGCATTTCTTGGAGCTGATACTTGCTAAAAGCACTCAATAACACTACAGTCTTTAGCACTGTTGTACAAAGAAAGCATTGGCTCTTCCCTGTGGCTCTATATTTATAATTACATTTCCATTAAACTGGATGGTCTGTCAGCTTCTCATTTCACGTGTTGTGTTCATGTTGCAGCTGAAAGTTTTCTAAGCCAGTATCATGGATTGACATGCAAAGTCAAAAGACAAATGCCTCATCAACTGGAAAAAATGCTCCAGCAAGTCTGCATTGAAAGGGTAAAGAAGTTCTGATGAGAAAAACAGCAGATCACAAAGGCAGATTTCTTACTGCTAACTAGGATGTAGTTAGGATGGCAGGATGTAATTCCCCTGTTAATTTCCAGGTGTGGCCAGAATAAAGACAATTAGCAGAGGAAAATAACAACAGTATTACTTTTGCAACTGTAATCTGCCCTGAATGTCCCTTTGGTCAGGGTGCAAGCAAATGACCACAGACAGACTGACAGGACATATTTGTGGTATGCAAAGGGCAAATCGGCATCACAGCAGTGCTCATAAACTGGCATGTATGGAAGTGGGGGGATTTTGTGGGCATATGGCTGGCAATTTTGCACACATTTTTAACAACTACCTTGGAGTTGAGAATGGGAAACATAAATCTGAATTAATTATTCAAAGTATAAATATCAGTCAACTCTCATTTATCTCCTGTGAGGAGGGTTGGAGTTTGGGTTTTTTTGCATTTAAATGTCATCCATTCAACTTCAGTGTATTTTACTTAAGCGTGACCTAGAGACCTAAATCTGTCATTAATTCAAATGAATTTTCCTGTTTGCACTTCATAGATAAGCTGTCAGAAAATCTTTAGTACATTAGTATGTTTGCCACTTTCACCACTGCAAGAGGAAGTGGGATGATGTTTACTAAAATGCACAGACATTATACATCCTGTATGGGTTACAATGCAGCCAGTATCCATTACAGTAGATTTAATATCTGATCAGGAAGATGATTTGAGTTAAGATAACTTATTGCTTTTATTTTAAACCCAGATCAGTTCACATAAGCAGGTTTCTTCACCAAACTGAGAAGATGGTAATCTGGATGAGGGACATAGGGGAGAAAAGAGAACAAGGTGCTTGGCTGGAGACATCTTTTAATTTGAATCTGGCAACTGAAGCAGCCTGGCTGCCTGTGGTCCTACTTAAAATAATAGCTATGATTTATAGATAATATTTTAAATAAATGTGATGGAAGTTTGATTTAGATTGTCTCCAGTACCATGGGATAAAACTGTCTGTGTTGCCTGTTAATAAAAAAATTAGTTCATAAGTGACATTCCAGTAACAACAAAATTGCTTTTCAGGCTGTAAGTCCACAGGGACATAGGCTGTGAACTGTTTTTTGTATAGTATCTAGTATGATGGTTCTTCTGCCAGGCAGAAGCTCCTTTGTGCAACTACAAAATAATCAATGAGTGTTTCCAATTTCCCCTCTCCACTTTAACATCCTACTTTCATGTTAAAATTACTGGGATGAGTGTTAGGGCAAGTTAGTTATCTCATTGTTCTTATAATAATTGAAAAGTTCTATTTCCCCTTGCTTTACCTTAAATAATAGAAAGTCAGAGGTTTTTACACTTTTTCCCTCCCTCTCCTAGGAAACGGATCTCATGACCTTTAACATCTCAATGCACCGCTCTTGGTGGCGAGAACATGGGCCTGGCTGCGTACGAAGGGTGGTGCGTCCTTCTACCCCTGGCATCCTAGAGGATTACTCCTACGTCTCCGTGACAGGCTGTATCATTGATTTCCAGTACCTAGAAGTCATTCACAGTGCTATCCAGATACTCCTCTCTGTAAGTTCATGTTTCTTTTTGTACCGGGATTCCGACAGTCCTTTCACATGCAGGCTGCTGCTGCTACATGTCCTGCAAGGGGGGATATAGTAGTTGATGAATAGCAGCACATATTTTTGATTGCGTTTTGAATTAGAGAGTGATATTCACATTATTAAAATGTGCACTGCTCTTTTCTTCCCTTTTATCTTGTAAAGCTCCGTACAGGCATAGTCCCCATTCTGGCCTTAGTTGGGACAAGTGAAATTATCTCAAGTTCTTGGCTCTGATCTGTTGAGTAATGTACAGCAAAGGAGAGCAGACTTGTCCAAAATTGTCTTACCTAAACCTTTCCAAAGTTTATAATCAATGATGGTATTTATTCAGTCCTGAATGTAAATATATTTCATATGATACATGGCTAAGTTTCTTCCCAAAGTGAGACATGGATGTAATACTTGAAAAAGGTCAGAGAAGTATGAGGAATTTAAGTACACATTTATATTTAACCATGCTCTTTGTTCTTTCCTGGAACTCTGTGTTACCAGAATACTCTTTCTCCATGAGCCACATTTGTTGCAATACCAGTCAAAAACATCAAATACTAGAAGTATTGGCTGCAGTCTTTCCTCAATCTGATGGTTGTTTTTGCCTGTGATTAAAAGGTTGTTTGGCATGAGCTGTGTGTGACCTCCTAGAAGTGGTAGCTCCTCTGCACTGCTGTGTGTAGTACATTGCAACTGGACCACCCCAAGTGGGTTCACATAGGTCTGATACACCCCAGATGTCTGGACCTATTCTTAGAACACAAATGCTCATGTCTTCTAGTCCTAACCACAGCCACCAGTGCTTGTCAGACAGTGAGAGATGAGATGCAGTCTGCAGTCCATACCTACTAGTCAGATGAGCTACCTGGTCTGGGCAATCAGAAAGGATGGATATTCTTGGTCTGTTTGGTACTTCAAGCTGCTTTACTAACTGACTGGTAAATACTACCACTTGCGAAGTAAAATGGATCTTCAGAATAAATCTCACTCATTAATTTAAAATTATTTTCAATTTTTTTTGCATTTTTTCAAGATACTTTTAATCAAAATTAGATAAGTATGTACATCTGTGATTAATGAACTTCCACTTGACAGTCCAAGTCTGAATTAGTGCACTTGGTTAGCACACCAGAACATAACATGCACCTAAATGAGCCTTGTATCTGCTCCTGGTCTATCAGATTCTCAGGCATCAGTGACACTACAAGCACCTACTAAAGCTTTTTCCTGACTGTCCTTCAGTCAGGCAGCAAAGATTTTGAGTCAGGATCTTCTGCAATGAAGGCAAAATTACTTCTCTTGAGGCCCATCCCTGTGTAAGCCAACATAACATTTCTGTGAAAATGGGCCTTTCAAAAGAAATTTGCACACTACATGTGTAAAGCTGAACTTAATTCACCTTCCTTACTTTTGTGGGGGTCTCATACTTAAAGCAGGTTGATTGTCACATGAGTTCTTCATTTGCAGCAAATCTCTCAGTGTAGTTCACTCTGCATCAGTGAGCCTGTAAAAGGAAAACTGAAGTGTGGTTAGTTTAAAAGGGGAAAACCATAAATATTTTAAATACTTCCTCACTTCTATAAGAAAAAAATTTATTGTGTTTAATTTTTTTCTATCATTTTTGTGACTATAAACAAGTTTAGAGTCCAGTGGAAACAGAGCTGGTTGTTGAAATCAGGGACTGTTTTATTCTGCACTTACCAGTGCAGTAAAATTCTGGTCAATATTTACCGAATGATAGGAGCACAAATGTGAAGCATTGGAATAATGGAATAAACACAATTAAGATATATGAATGAAAATAAATATGAAAATTGAAAAGTATAGAAATTATGTAATAATTATGAAGCATAAGATATAACTGACCTTCCCTTTCTGAAAGACTGCCTGATTGTCATTCTGGATACAATTCATTGCACATTCAAAATCTGTCAGGAACTTAGAAGACATGACTGTGAATTAAGTAGTTGCCAGTGTCAGATACATCTTTGATTGATATACACAAGGTTAAAATTAAAATACCATAAGCAAAGTAAGGTTTTTCTCCAGTTTTACTATCCCATCTGTGACATGTTGTGATTAGCATAACATGAGTCTCTGCTTCAGTTTCCATTCTGAAGTGTAATTTAGGCTTGATTAATTTACTGTCGCACAGGACAGAAGTCACCATCTAGATTATCAAATTTGTTGCAGTTTCCTCCCATTTTTGGAGTACTGTTGACCTAAGGAAGTTCCTATCATTTTGGATGCATAACTGCTTTCCTAATTGGGATGCCAATTTCAATTGTTAGTTATAAGGTCATTTAGACTGTCTTTTTACAGTACAGAAGAACTGTAGATCAGAAGATCATTCTTTTTTTTATTTTCCTAGGAGCTACTCCCAAAAGCAGCCTATTCCTTTGTGGACCTTACAACCTACTTAATTTTCATAACATTTTTATGTAGCAATAGTAGTGTAACAAACCATTTTACAGTGTAACAAAAAAACTTTATTGGCATAACAAATCATTTTATCGTGCTAACCCTTGTCCAAATGTCTGGGAATGCAAACACTTTCATTTGGTAGGGAGTTAGAGCCTCTGTTAGAAGAAATCCCTCCAGGGGTAAATATTGGATACCTGTTGAGATAGATAACCCACTAGCAGCACTTTTGAAAGGTGACTTTTAATTTAATTTTTTTAAATGGTATAAAGATTTTTACATGCACAGAATGCTGCAGCTGTGACTATGTTAGACTCTGCTTCAGGGAACAGGCGTGACAGTCATTTATTTAATGCTAACGCAGTGAAGCTTTTTTCTGTATCTGCTTTACCGTTTTTTATTAAAAAAATAGTCTTTTTGCAGGTGAAGCATTAACTTTGTATCTCATCCTGATTCTGGGTGGCTGTTTAAGTGATTGGGAGTTGAAGATGCTAAACACTTCTTTAAATTGAAGAACAATCGAGAAATATGAGAGAATAGGATACAATTAATAGTAAAGAAGAATTATGTGTTTCATGTCTACAATTATTTGATATAGGGCATAGTACATATTATTTTGATGAATAAAGTACTCTGCACGACACCTTTAAATTGCAATGCAGATCATCTTTACTGAGACTTCAATTTTCAGAGAACAAATTAATAATACAGTCAAAATGGTGACAGCTTAGCATCTTTGAAAAAGACCCTTCATGCATTTTTTTCTTGCTTTTTGAAAATAGATATTGCACACTGGGAGTGTTAAATGCCAGGCAGGCACAGGCTTCAATAGCCTGAGCTTAAAAAAGTTCTCCAAGTGATTGCAGAGAGTTTTGTATTAGATCTAGAGCCTAATATGACAATAAAGTTGTCCACAGCTACACAGTGAAGCAGCAACCTCTAAGCTAGGATTCCCTAAGGTAACTCTAGAATTAGCAGCCATATAACTTCATCAGTGCTGAAAAGGCAAAATGAATAAATTTTGGCAGAGCAACAGGGTGACACAACTAGACTGCTTCTGGGCCAGGAGCTCTCACTTTCTCACTGCTAACGTTGCACAAGGTGCAGTTAACTTTCCACCCATTCTCGTCACTGTATAGAAGGTTAACATAAAATCTAGACTTCTGAAGGAAGAGGAGAAGGAAAGGAAGTAAAAACCCTAAACTGAAAACCACACAAAACATTGAAGCTCTTCAGCATGTCAATGCTGACCAAATTCAAGATCTCTTGAAGGAAATACCGAATTACTTAGCAGAGGTCCATCTGTTGCCTCTCATATGTGTCAGCTATTGTAATCCCCAGGTTGCCTGCTGGACATACAGATGAGAAACTGTCACAAAAAAGCCCTCTCAGAGAGTCACCCGATTTTCAATAAACTATAAATCCAGGAAAAGATGTGATATAGGAAGATATAGAATATTGAATCTTTTCCATAGCGAAGTAAAAAAGAAATGAGCATACCTGCCTAAGGTAGAGTTATCAGTAGGGAATAACTTATCATATACACTACTATGCACAAAACATAGCCTGAAAAAATATATTGCTTTTTACAGAATATAATAAGTTGTAATATCATAAGTATAAGATAAAGCACTCCTGGCAGCCAAATTGGAATTGGATACTGTGGTCACTGTGAGTCTGCATGATACTCCTGCAAGATGGATAGACTTCATATGTAGACATAAATTAAGGGAGCTGGATACTCTGGCCAACAGGCTCAGAACAGCTTGCATTTCTGCTGATGGTTTCAGCCTCCAAAACATGCTGGTGCATTCAAGCCACCCAGTGGGAATAATCCCTGGCATTGTTCTCCTGACCTGTTCCTATTCTCCTGTGCCTGGGAACCATGTCGGGAGAGTCATGGCCAGAGCAGGCCAACCTCACAGGTGTGTAGTGTCATGGGTGACAGCATGCTCCCAGGCATGCAGGAATTCCCTCCTATTGATGCAGCCAGAGTGAGCAAATGTCCAGCCACAAATTTGTTCCTCAGAGTGGGCTGAGGCAGGAGTTGATATGAAGTAGTTAGATGGTCTGTGTACCTAGAGGGTGTGGAAGAACATCTTAATTTTTAAATCTTTGCCAGAGAAACATATCCCCTACCTTTCTGATGTGGTAGAGAAAGGTATGTTTTCATGTGACACTGAGTGGTTATAGTAACATTTATGACATTTATGGAGATGGTGGTATATTTCCGTGCAGGGGCATTCTGTTCTGTTAAGCTCTTCTACCATCCTAATGGGGGAATGTGTGACCATCTCCAGCCCTGCAATAAGGAACTCATAACTCTCTTATGTCCATTGTTCTTCCACCTTCTTGCCAAATGAAGACTAGGACATGGAGCTGAGACTGTCTGCATAAGGATTTAATTCCTGTGCTATTTTTGAATGTTCTTTCACTTTTGGACATGTACTTTCTTGATGTGCAGACAGAATAGGAAGCTGAAAATGCCTCTATCATGAGGAACAAGTCTGCAAGGATTTAGGTGTTCCTTATTTATCATAGGAATTCATTTCAGTTATATTTGGCCTCATTCAGGCCCTCAGGAAAGTTCTGTCTTTTGCTTAAATGGTGAAGGGAAGTTACTATCAAAAGTAACAGAGCTGCTGATCATGGTTTAAGTCTGAAACATCTTCTGTGGTACTGTGGAGGCCATTGAGGCCAAAACCATTAAAGAGTTTTAAGATTCAAAATTTGGTCTTTACTCAGTATTGATTGCATTCACTCCAGTACAGTAATACATCCAACATGGATATAGCAATGTGATAGTGCAGAGGCAGCTTATATTGCCATGTAGTAGTTGAAGGAGGACAACTTTATATCCCTGTGTGTCTAACTGTGGTTCTGTGTACAAAAGGTGACAAACCCACATGTAACTGGTCACTGTCTTCCATGATGTGTTACACAACAAGAGCATATCAAATATATAAAATATATGCTCTTCTTGTTGCTAAACTATGTGCCCTTTAGAAGATGTCTTCCCAGTGCATCTTTCAACTAATGAATTTATAAATGCTGTAGACTTTCCCCAGAGAGGCAACAGGCTTCTATGGCAGCTTTCAATATAGTGTCTGAATGCTTAGTGACATGTCTACCACTGATAGAAAAATTGCAAACTCTGTCACAAAATCACACAGAAGAGCTGAGGTGGGAAGGGACCTCTGGAGGTCATCTGATCCAAGCCCTCTCACACTCAAGTGGATCTACCTGGAGCAGTCTTTCCAGAACTTTGTCCAGACAGCTTTTGAATATCTCCAAGGAGAGAGACTTCACAATCTCTCTGGGAAGCTTGAGAAAGGACTTGATAACCCTTACACGGAAAAAGTGGTTTCTGGTGTTCACAGGGAACCTCCCATGTTTCACTTTGTGACCATTGACTCTGGTCCTGGCACTAGGCACCACTGAGAAGAGCCTGGCTCCATTCTCACCACATCCTCCATTCAAGACCTGGACTTTTAAAAATCTACTTGTTAGTATTATTAGACTTGTCATCCATACATTTGCATCCTGCTTTACATCCTGCTCTAATTAGCCAGGTAGAATGCTTCCAAATATTTTTAATTTTCATTATTATGATTCATAATAGTATGATCATCCATGTCATAAAGATAATTGCTTCCTGTTGTTTGTGAGGACTTTACATCTCTTGCTTTTTCTAAATATCTGGCCCCAGCCAGTGCCTTGTACTGACTCCATGCAATTGTCCTACTTTGTGAATTATTTTTGCCCAACTGTCTTCAAAAAATCTGCCAAATGTTGATTGATATGAAAATGAATTATGACATGTGGTAGACTTGCTTTTTTATCAGAGAAAAACAGAATTTAATTTAAAAACATATTTAGTGCAACGAACATTAAAATGGAGGTTATGAGTCTTGTCTAAATAATTAATCAAGGGAAACATTGTGACTACTGAGCTATAGAGAGAATAAGGTTGTGGGCAGTGCTGGAGTGGCTTAACGAATTTCAGGTCATTGACGAAGCTTTTAATGCTGGCCCATACGTTTGAATCCTTTTTGGGTTTATTTGGATGGCTCTTCCTCTGTCCCAAATGTCAAGATTGCCTTCTCTATGCCATTGGAAAAACACCAGGAAATGCTGCAAAAGAGATTGCAAAGCAGCTTTTGCCCCTTTCTTCAGTCAGCCAGAGCTGCAGTTTGGTTCATATTCATGTAAATGTAACAAAAGGGCTAATGATATCAATATATAATGCAGCTTCTTAAGGACGTTGCAGCATCCCCTTTTTTCCCATTAGTTATGGCTCTCTTATTTTTATAATTGGACAGAAAAAGATTCTAGGAAGCATACCATGTATGTTGCTAACCAAAAAAAATCCCTGTAGGACCTGACACCACTGTTGTGGCAAGTTCCTTGCTCTCTTTTCATTTCCTCAAGTGACATGGTTGATTAAGAAAGCTGGCCAACATCAGCATGTTATAGAAAAGCATGAGGTAATTTAGAGTTAAGGGCTACAGGAATGGTATATGAGTAAAATATAGTAGTCCTGAAAGTATATGTTCTTGAATTTTGCCTTGCAACTCTTTCACCTATTTTATTTAGGAAACAGTTAGTGTGTCTTCTTTTCCATAAAATTGCACTTTGCATTGTTTGAAGAGCTGAGCTTCAACATAACTCCTAAAATGGGTATGAAAGATATGCCTGTTCTTCATCACCATCATCATCATCAATGTCATCATCATCATCACAACAATAATAAAACCAAAAATAGCCAGGAACACTTGTCTCTTAGCTATGTGAATTGTCAGTTAAGGTGAGTTGTTGGCTTCACATAGATTCATTAGTAAGTTTAGAGTGATCACCAAGTTATTGAAAATCAGATGAGCTTTTTCAACCTGAGCAATATTACAGAGGAGTTGTCAGTCTCTGGAGCAGACTGCAGAAATGTTAGAGAGGTTTGTGCAAACCTGTGGCTTTTGATGTTAGTCCCAATGCTTTGTAGTAGTTGTATCATTGTATTTGTATCATAATCTATGCCTTGTGCAATTACTCCACCATTTATACTATTGGATCAGGGATGCATACAGTGTCCATTTCACCTTTCCCAGTAACAAGTCTTCAGCATTAAAGAAAAAATACAACCAAGAGAAACAAAAGTAGTGAGAGACTGTATTGGCACCAACATTCTAGAAATGGCCTTGTCCTTTCTCGTTAGATTTACTGGGACCTCATTATTCATGGTAGTTCATAGGTAGTAAAATGCACAAGTTTATTTGTCTAATTACCTGTCTGGGTCAATAAAGCAACTACATGAGACAGAATCAAGATAAATCTGTAGGTTTCCATCTCAGTTATCCGGTCCAGGGACATCTGCTTTTTCAAGCAGCTCATTTAAAAGGAAATGAAACCACTGATATTGGAGCTACCTGCATGCTCATTTATTCGTTAACTGTTATGATATTGATTTATAAAAAAGAGTTAGGCAACTTCTGCAGCAGAGCTGGCTAAGTGTGAGGGGATGGTGGACAACAGTGCAAGCATTAGCAACATAGTAGTGCCGTCACCTTGTCAGCTAATCAATATGAGAACTACGTTGTTCTAGACATTTTGCACTACTTGGTACAGAGTTGTTTTCCATCTTAGATGAAAATTACGGTGATAATTTTTCTATTATACAAATTCTTACTTCTTTCTGTGCAGGTATTCTGAAATAATTTCATTTACATAAAAATGTTTATAGAAAAAATAAAACTCAATTGTTTATTTTAATTTTTATGGAGTTCATGAATATTTTAGTGCAAATTATGAAGAAACACTGGAGATAAATTGAAGATTTGGAAAATATAATTCTTTTTCCCCTTCAGCTTTTGCCCAAAATTGCCTCCCGTATGGCAGAAGCAGTGTAATAGACTATTTGCCTGCAACTTAGTTCTCAGGTAGATTCATTCAGATTAATTTCCAGTGTTCTCAAGTTAACCTGCACTAGCACTGTGCAGGGAACTGCAGCGGCTCAGTGCACGGTAAACTTGGCAGTCACAGATTCCAATGCAAGGCAGCATCTCTGCAAATAAGCCAGAGAGGTGAAGAGGTAAAGACAGGTTTAGTGCTTCAGCAAACTTGTATGCCTACATGCTATGTTTAGAGCTGAGCAGAATGCTGAATTTGGATTTGGAAACTATAAGAGAAAGTGGAAAATGTAATGAAGATTTTCAATCTAAATGTTTTTTTAGAGAACGAAGAAATCCAACATTTTTCATCAAGAAGAATGGAACCAGTATTTGCTTTGAACTTTAGGAATTGACTGTATCGTTGAAAGCCATTAACTGTTTGATGGGCTACTGGGACACCAAAGATCCTGGAAATTCAGAAAGCCAGAGCACATTTCTCCCTAGGATATTTGTCTTCATGTGTCTCAGGACACTAACGAGCTTTCAGCAACCTCTGTGGCAATCAGTGCATGATAGTTTAGTCAGGAGGTTGAATCGAATTTGTACCTTTCTGCCAAGCTGCAATTCAGTGCAGAGAGCTCTTCTGCATCACCAGCAGTGTGCTGCATCAGGTCTGCTCTGGCTGCAAAGTTGATAAACTGACCAAGGAAATGAACTGCTGCTCCAGGCTAAGAGTTCACATGGTGATTGACAGCTCTGGCTGAAGAGGTTTGATTTTGCTGTGTTTTTTTTTATTTCCAAAATGCACAGTTCTCTAACCGAGTTTTGCATGCAGATGTGCTTTAAAGTAATGAAAAGGTATTTTACTAAGAGGATTTGATTCCTTAGTCTGCGCATGCATTGTAAAGGACACAGGCAAACCAGAGGTGAACCTCCCACTGCAGTCTCACTAAGTCTGACAGCAATAGATCTGTGCTCACTCATACTCATCAGGATCATTCCTTCTGCATATTGTAGTTGATACCCCTGTGCCCAGCCTTTCTTATACAGGGCAAAAATATTCTCTGATTAAAACCCATCTCTGTGTGAGCTTCCACTGACAGGACGTTTTTCTTTTAATCATGTACTGAATTCACAGCCTAGCTATTCCATTAAAATTTGTTGCCTGAATGTGACCTGACTGCAGAAAGGATTCTTCTTTTCTCTTGGCTGTGGTCCCCGATGATTTGCAATGCTTTCTGTTTTGTCCTAGGAAAACAGAAGAAACCAGAGCAGGGATTTCACGAAACAAGCAGTGAAGCAACTCATACTCCTCAAGCTTTGAGGGAATGATTTGGTTTGCACCAAGAAAGGGAGCCAAGGTGCATATGTGATCCTCTCAGAACTACTCACAGAAAGACAGTCAAGGTTTTCTGGGAAAATATATTTTGTTTTAGGAAGATTGCAATGCTGAGTAAGTTTTAAAAGCCCTGTGCTCAGCAATGCTGCCTTCATAGCTTTTGTAGCTAGTGCTTCTGGCCCAAATTCTGTAATAAATCTGCTCATCTTTTAACTGTTCTTCGTTCAGTATCTAGTATTATGAAAATAGTTGAAAAAATGTAATGGTTTCCTTTCTATTCTTCAAAGAGCAGGGAACCCCACCAGCAGGTGTGAGGTCTAGCATGGGGTGTGCTTATCAGGTACCCATGGAGGGGACAGGTTTGAAAACAGGGCATGGTAGACGTGTTAATGGGTTGTGCCATCCTTTGCTATAAACCCACACTTAGCTCCTGTCAGCTCTCTCATGGAAGGTGCTGGGCATGGCAACAGCCCAGTTCATGCACTGTCCTCAGGAGTTTATGTAGGGA
>NW_008654133.1:52185-55559 GCF_000695815.1 Acanthisitta chloris | reverse complement strand
TGATGCCAGATTTGTTCTTCTGCTACTTCAGTGCCTGCCAGAAGAGATGGCTGCCACAACACTCTTCATTCATAGATTAGGTGTGTGTGTAACTGTGTGGGGGAGGAAGGAAAGCAGGGAGGGATTATAGGCCACTAGACTCATTCACACAAGGTACCAGAGAGCAGAGTACACAATATACCAAGATAGACTAATGAAAAGTTTATAAATGAGTGCAGTCAAGACATATGTTGATAAGTACCCAAGAAGTGATGCTTTACAATACCTCAGTAGTAATTTGCATAGAGTTACCTGATGAATTTGCCTTCTTTTCAGTTTGAATTTTTCAATGGTTGTCACACTTGTCTAAGGGAGTAAGCACTTCGAATACACTGTTCTAAAACAAAAGAAATGGGTGTCATGTCATGGAAAGAAAACCAGCAGAGATGAGGAGGACAGGGTTTGAGGTTGTGGCCAGGAAGTATCTGTAAGGATTTCTGTGTTCTCTGATGGTTCAGAATAGATAGAGATTGTGTGAAATGGATGCTTGAGGCATTTCTTTACTGTGGTTTGATTATGATCTGAATAGGTAAGATGGTTAGTGCTCTTAAAAGAGAGACTGATGTGAATTACTTTAAGTTTGTAAGTTTTTATCTGTTAGTAACTATTTTAAAAGGACAAAATCACCTTTAAGTAGAAGTCTGAAAATCAAATCTCATTTCTTCTCTCCCATGTATAATATATAGAAGGTTTCAGCTGAAACAATTGTCCACATGGAAGGACAAAAATGATGAATAATGGTGTTGCTCCAGAATTTTGATGTTAGTCTGAATCAAAATGAAAATTGAATGAATCAGGCATTGTGAAAGACATCTACTAGATCTGTCTGAATCCATGATATAAGTAAAAGATTTTTCAAGAAGTAATTCCTAGTGATGTGGAACTTTTCTAGCTTAACTTTCCATTACCTCTTATGTAAATTAATGCTATGTAGATTAATTGATAATAATTGTGAATGACAGTAAAAAGTGGTAGGTAATTGAACAGCCTCTTAAAAGAACATGATCATTTCAATTTTTACTTGTGATTTCTTCAATTAATTTTTATCTTGTTTATTAACTTATAATTTACCTGATATCATCACATACATACATGCATAATATCAAATATTACATATTAATAATAAATTAAAATATGAAGATGAACATAGAAAGCTAAAGTTACATTCTGGTCATTTATACAAGACATCTTGAGTGTTTATGTAAGTAATACACTGATTTCCAGAAAGAGTTTTCAAGGGCAAGATCCCGTGGGTGTTTGAAATATCCTCTTCACTGCCTGGAGGCTATTCTTACAAATTTGATCTTTTTGGTAGCTCTTATCACTAATGGCCAAGTTGCCTGTCCCTGGATACCAATTTTTCACTTGAGCAAGCAGGAGTGAACTGGAAAGTTTCAAGCATTTCATTATTCCTCCTTCTCCCTTTCCTCTGCCTGGGACCATGATTCTGTCAGTAACTTCACATGAAGGTGTTCTCCCTAAACCAGCCCACCAAGGGACTAAGCCTAAAACACAACTGGACTGCAGGCTTTCCATTTCTTTTGCTTCTCCACTTTATTTCCTTATTTTTGCTACCACCTGTGCAGTGAAATGTGGCCTAACTATGAAGAAAGGCATCAGTTCCTTCCCTGCCATGACTATCATTGCTTTAGGCAGCTGAAATCAACTTTCTACATATTTTGTTACAGGTACAAATGACCAAGAGTGGGAGTGAGTTATGGAAAGCCATGCCTTACTGGGATTTCCCGCTACCAACCTCACACATAAAAGGCTGTGGTATAAAGTGTAGCTATGTTTTTTGCCTCTGCTGTTCATTTCTACCTTCTTTTTCACATTTGTCTTGTGTTGCCTAAAAAGAGTCTTGGACTTTGTTAGCAATAACATCTACCCCACACCATTTCACCTAACTTGCTTTAGAAAGCAACTTTAATGTTATTCATTAAACTTTCAAATAGAGGATTACTTTTTAAGACAAGAAAAAGAAAACACACAGGTTTTCTAAAGTAATTTACTTCAGGTTCGCCTCTAAGCAAGCATCCATCAATGATCCCTTTCCCACCCAAAATGCACAACAGCATCTGGGACTATGAATGTGTCATGTCCCGTACTCTCTACACAGGGTTCATAGATTCTTAGGTTCATAGAATCATAGAATGGTTTGGATTGGAAGGGACTTTAAAGGGCATCTGTTTCACACTCCCATGCCATGGGCAGGTTCACCTGCTAAATTAGATACATTTGAAGCTCCCCCTGTATTCTGAAAGACAGCGAGTTTAGTGTCCACGTGAGCACAAAATGAACCATCAATGTTATTCTTGACCAAAACCAAACAATCAAAAAAAAAAAATTCTCTGTGCTCCATTTGTTGTTTTTAGAACATACCCATTTGCAGACCCAAACTGGAGCCTAATTTAAACATATTTCCGTCTTCAATAATGAGAGTCTCATTGCCTGTGCCATTGAGTTGTTCACTGGTAATGTGGACCATATCTGCCTCATGCTACCAGACTTTAACAAGTGATACAGTGCGATCATTTATCAATATAGAGTCTGGGACAGGTCGTTCCAACAGGTCTTTCCACCAGGAAAGCGTAATAGATATAATTATTAAATTTGGTGACTCTCTTGGGAAATTTTCTATTACAAGATTCTTTTTTACCTTATATTTTTTATTTTCTTTTGCAAATCCTATGTAATGATGTAAAGTTCAGACCTTAATCAGGGCTTGTTGTACCAGAGATTTTGTCTGCTTTTTCTCACCGTGGAAATTTTTCTAATGCAAGCTAGACTATGAGTATACATTTATATTGATATAGCACAATGTGATTATCTTTATATTATCATGTGATATGTAATTAATAAAAGTAATAATATAACTCTCCCTAGCAATCTTACCTAACTACAATATGATCCAATTCACTAGACTCCAAGGAAAAAGCACAAAAGACTTCTGAATAATTTTTATCTTCCCATTTTTCCACAGTCATGTGGAAATGTATCATGAAAGTCCTAAAAAGAACAGTTCACCATTCCCCACTCATGCTCTGCTTTCTGTACCAGTCAGACTTGTTAGCAGGATGTCCTAATGTTTCCAACACACTCAGCGTGCATTACTGAATTTCAATAGCCCTGTCTGTGCCAATGAACCCAAGAGGGCCAGAAAATGCGCATCGTCCTCTATTACCCATTGTGTGTGAACATTAGCATTTTTTATAGAATCACAAATTATCCTGAGTTGGAAGGGACCCACAAGGATTATCGAGTCCAACTACTGGCCCCATTGTCAAAACACTTCTTGAACTCTGGCAGGCTTGGTGCTGTGACCACATTTCTGA